>NC_058085.1:377811798-377988177 GCF_014858855.1 Bufo gargarizans
GGATGGCGCTTTTGTTCCCAGGCTGTTCCGGTTCCTGGTTGGCGGTTCGGTTGGACTGTTCGGTTTTAAAAAAGAGAGGATTTGCAGGCGGTGTGGCCTGTTATAGAGAGACTATGGGGAGGGGCTGATGACATGTTTCAATATTTTTATTTGTTCTTTGCTGCTATTGGTCAGAGTAAAGAAGGAGTAGCAATACTCGCCTCCGTTCTTTAATAAAATCATGACTTTACGTCATGAAATAGGAAATCACCTGATTATACAGTCACCACTAGAGAGAGCTCACTACATACAGATTATACAGCCACCATAGGGGGAGCTCACTACATACAGATTATACAGCACCACTAGAGGAGCTCACTACATACAGATTATACAGCCCCACTAGGGGAGCTCACTACATACAGATTATACAGTCACCACTAGAGGGAGCTCACTACATACAGATTATACAGCCACCACTAGGGAGCTCATACATACAGATATACAGCCACCACTAGGGGAGCTCACTACATACAGATTATACAGCCACCACTAGGGGAGCTCACTACATACAGATTATACAGCCACCACTAGAGGGAGCTCACTACATACAGATTATACAGCCACCACTAGAGGGAGCTCACTACATACAGAATACAGCCACCACTAGAGGGAGCTCACTACATACAGATTATACAGCCACCACTAGAGGGAGCTCACTACATACAGATTATACAGCCACCACTAGAGGGAGCTCACTACATACAGATTATACAGCCACCACTAGGGGAGCTCACTACATACAGATTATACAGCCACCACTAGAGGGAGCTCACTACATACAGATATACAGCCCCCTAGGGGAGCTCACTACATACAGATTATACAGCCCACTAGAGGGAGCTCACTACATACAGATATACAGCCACCACTAGGGGAGCTCACTACATACAGATTATACAGCCACCACTAGAGGGAGCTCACTACATACAGATTTTATTACAAGACCCGGAGGCTCTATTGCTATTCTCCTTCTTTACTCTGACCAATAGCAGCAAAGAACAAATAAAAATATTGAAACATGTCATCAGCCCCTCCCCATAGTCCTCTATAACAGGCCACACCGCCTGCAAACCTCTCTTTCTTTGCTGCTGACCGCAGAGATAAGTAGTGCTTTGTTACTGTTTTTTCTCATTATGACTTACTGATGATTTTTTTGTTGGGAATTTGTATTGCTTTTTTTTCCCCTTGTGGGGCTATTTGGGGGTGCATATAGGATTTTTATACTGTGCCTGTTAAATTTCCTTTCCCCCTATCTTATTGGTCTTTTGGGTTCCTATTGGTGGTTCATCCCAGGACGGACATCTTGTTCTCACTCTTGTGCTCTCTTTCCTCACTGTGCCCTCTTCTGTTCCCCCTCCTAATCGGGCGGCTCTTTTTCCCGCCGCCGCCGCGGCTGCGCTCTCTTTCTTCCCGGCAGGCGCGCCCGAGATCTCGCGAGATCTCGGGCACTTCCGCTTCCGCTTTGTGCGTCTTCTCGGCCTGGAGCTCGGCTGCCTCGGTCCGTCCCTGGGTGTCCGGTTAGGTTCTTCTCTTGCAGCGATCTTTTTACTGGCCTGGGGCAAATCCCCATCACCAGTTCCTTCTCCCCAGACGCTCCTGTGGCTTGCTTGTTCTATTGAGCGGCCATTGTTAGCGTCTGTGTTTGAGACTGGGGTTTTTAACCCTGTGTCTTCCTCATATCATACTACTAGATCGCCTTTATATTAAAAAGCAGTACCATTATCAGTACACATTGCACAGGTCATCATGCCTAAGAATGTGCATACTGGCCAGGGCCCTGCAGCAGAGGACGTCCCTCTGGTGGAATTAACCCCTTCGGGGGAGGATGGCCATATCCCGATCCCTGGGGATCAACCTTGATTTCAAGCGTCGCTGTCCAGCGCCATAGCTGCAGCCATGGGTTCAATGACTTCGGTCATTTCCCAGACTATCGCTCAGGCCCTGCTGCCCATCCGCTACCTCTCAGACCCCGCAGCCCGTCATGGTGTCCTCACCCACCGGGCCAGGGCCGTCTGCCTCCAGAAAAAGAATTCAAAGGTGATGATGTTTCCACCAATGTTGGCGCGCCTGGTCCGCGCAAGAGAGCCTGTACGCGTCGGGCAGAACGCACGCGCAACTGGAAAAGTGCTAGAGCACTGCAGGAATGGATTCCGACTCTGAGATCGGATCCGAGGAGGAGGCTTTAGATGACGCCTTTGAGGAGGCAGAGGAGGACCCATCAGGGGTCATGGATGATAACCCCCTACCCGGGTGTAGCTCCCTAATGTCTGCTGCAGAAGGTATGCCTGCACCTTTGGCGGATCCCTCTGGGGAACCATTGTTCGACCCAGATCGCTCCCCACCCCCGCTCCGCTGAGTGAGTTGCCAGCTGGAGGCCACTTCTCCAAGTATTTCGGAGGCTAGAGGTGCGATGTCCTCTTTCCAAAAGAGGCTCGAAATAAGCTTAGGGCGGAATGCCCCAGACCCGTCATCTCCCTACCAGTGTATTGCGAAGGACCTCCGGCGGTCGACCCCCAAAATGACGCAGTTCCTCGCCAAATCCGGGTGGAATCCGCGTAGGGGTCTGGAGTCGGCGCTAAGGTCCTGCCAGGATAAACTCCTGGACATATTTGGCCCGCTAGCTAAGCTTTTGACCTGGCGGAGACAGCTAAAGCCGAGAACAAGCAAGTTGACCCGCTGGAATTGCGCGAATGGGTACAGAGGCCATTTGCATAGCAGGGAACGTGAATACGTCCTTGGCTATAGAGAGGCGAAAGGCCATCCTCTTCAAAATTGAGCCAAAGCTGTCAAACCTAGCTCTGACGGAGGCTGGAAAGGAGGCCCAGGGCCTTTTATTTGGAGAACCTTTCATTAAGGACCTAGGGAGGTTTGTGGGGGCTTTCACGGCCTTAGACAAGGCCCAGTCCTCCATGAAGCGAGTTTTTCACGGTAGGGTCTCTACCAGGGCCGGCAGCTTCAGGGGCCGCCTGTCCGGCCGTGCCCATTTCAGTCCCGTGGTTCGGGCCGAGGCTCCTTCTCCCAGAGGTCTTCTTCCAGGAGCACAGACGAGAACAGTCTTCGTTCTTCCCTTCACGAGGAAGCTCCTGGCGTCCAAGAGGATATCGAGGAAATCCGTCTTCTAGATGTCCCTACGGTGAGTCTAACCAACTCATTTCAATTCTTAAAGGCTTGTGTAGGGGGCAGGACTACGTCTTTTTTCTCCAGCTTGGTCCCGCATCACCTCAGACCGATGGGTCCTGTCCACGGTCAGGGGTTTCCATATCGAGCTGACGTCCTCTCCACTATCCCTCCCACCTCCGCACCCGGCAATACTCTCAGCGGAAAACCGCGTACTGGTCGACTCAGAACTGTCGGACCTTGTCCGCAAAGGAGCCATAGAACCGGCTCCGATGTCCCCTGGCCTGAGAATCAGCAATATTTTTCTAGTGGCGAAAAAGGGGGGCCAACTTCGGCCTGTTATCAATTTACGCGCCCTCAACGCGTTTGTCAGATACCGCCATTTCAAAATGGAGGGCATCCATCTCCTTCGGGACCTCCTACAGGTGGGCGATTGGATGGTCAAGCTGGACTTAAAGGACGCTTATCTGACTGTCCCAGTAGAGGACGCGTCCAGGAACCTTCTCGGTTTCTCTTGGCGGGACAGGATTTGGCGGTTCACGTGCCTCCCATTCGGCCTCTCTTCAGCTCCCTGGTGTTTCACCAAGCTGATGCGTCCGGCTATGGCGTGGCTACGCAGTCGTGGAGTTCGTCTCATCGTATATCTGGACGACATTCTGATCATGGCCCAGAATCGGTCAGTATTACTGGATCATCTTCGCTGGACCATGGATCTTCTGTCGGATCTGGGTTTCCTCCTCATCAGGAGAAATCTTGCCTCACCCCGTCTCACGTGATGGAGTTCTTGGGGTTTCTGGTGGATGCCTCGGCAGGGTCGCTCAGCCTACCCCCAGCCAAGGTTCGGTCCATACGGAAGGAGTTGTGCAAAGCCAGGTCGTCTTCCCAGATCCCTCTACGCCATCTAGCCAGGATCATAGGTCTGCTGGCCTCATCTATCCAGGCGGTTTTCCCAGCCCCGCTTCACTACCGGGCTCTACAGCGCCTGAAGATCTCCCACCTTCGGGCGGGAGCTTCCTATGCGGATTGGATCTCGCTGGACGAGGAGACCAAGGAGGAACTATCCTGGTGGATCCACAATCTGCGTGCTTGGAACGGCAAGGCGATCTTCGGCCATCGTCCGGATTTCGTGGTGGATTCGGATGCCAGCCTGTCGGGCTGGGGAGCTCACTGCGAGGGGATCACGACCGGAGGCGGTTGGTCAGAGGCCGAGGCGGGATTCCATATCAATGCGCTGGAACTGTTGGCTGGATCATTTGCGATCAAGAGCTTCACGAGAGACACGGCCAGATCCTGCATCCAACTTCGCATGGACAACGTGTCAGCGGTGAGGTACATCAACGGCATGGGCGGAACCCGCTCCACCATCTTGTCTCGTCTGGCGAAGGATTTCTGGGACTACTGTCTAGACAAGGAGTTGATTGTTTTGGCGGAATATCTCCCTGGCGTCCAGACATTCATGCGGATTGGAGCTCTCGGTATCTTTCCGATTCCAGCGACTGGCAGTTGGATCCCACGGTGTTCCGTTCCTTAATGTCAATTTGGGGGTCCTTGCTGCATCGACCTGTTTGCTTCCCGTCTCAACTCGCAACTACGACGTTTTTACAGTTGGCGCCCGGACCCGGAAGCCGAAGCGGTGGACGCATTTCTGCAGGATTGGTCCAGAGATCTGCTTTACGCGTTTCCTCCATTTCAGCTGATCCCCAGGACCCTGATTCAGGTGCGACGTTCTTCAGCGGATCTGGTGCTGCTGGTCCCATTTTGGAACTCCCAGTCATGGTTTCCGCACCTTCTGGAGATGATGATAGAGATCCCGTTCCTGCTCCCGACGTCTCAGACTCTCCTCCGGGGACCGAATCACCAACTACATCCTCTTCTCCTAGACGGATCCCTGCGCCTGCTGGCATGTCGGATTTCAGGGGACCCTGGGAGGTCCCAGGAGTTTCGGGAACAGCTAGAGTCCTTTTGGAAAATGCGTGGGCCCCTGGCACCAGAAGATCTTACAGATCAGCCTGGGGATCTTGGGCTCGCTGGTGCGTGGCTAGGGACTTGGATCCCGTATCGGCACCTGTGATGGGGATCTTGCATTTCCTTTCTTCTTATTTGACCAGGGCAAGGCTTACCGCACAATCAGCCTGTTCAGATCGGCTATTTCGGCCTCTCACCAAGGGTTTGATGGTACCCCTGCGGGACAACATCCTTTAGTATGTCGTCTCCTGCGCGGTTCTCGGATGTCTCGTCCTCCTAGGCCTAGATTTTCTGCCACTTGGGATGTGTCTTGTGTCCTTTCTTTTTATCTTCTTGGCCTCAGAATACGGACCTTTCCCTTCGGCAACTGTCGGCGAAGCTCGTCACTCTCTTTTGTCTGATTTCCTGCAAGCGGGTTTCAGACGTCCGGGCTTTGGACTATGATGCACGCTCGTACACCCCGGAGGGGGTCTCTTTTGACATCTCGAGGAGGACTAAGACCCACATCCGTTCGGTTGCTTATCCTGCTTTCCCGGCTTCACCTTCACTTTGCCCAGTGGCCTGCCTCAGGGAGTATGAGGCTCGCACTTCTCCACATCGGTCGCGTGAGTTCCCGCATCTTTTCCTGTCGACCATTCGTCCTTTTGCTCCAGTGACCACTCCCACGCTGGCTAGGTGGATGAAGTGGATCATGGAGCTTGCGGGCGTTGACACTTCTGTATTTTCGGCGCATTCTGCTAGGGGGGCGTCTGCTACCTCTTTGGTGATTTCTGGTGCCAGACTGGAGGACATTTTGAAACTGGCGGACTGGTCCAGAGTATCCACGTTCAGGGAATTTTACTTCCGTCCAGGTCCTCATGTTTTTTCGTCAATTATTGAGAATTTATCTTAACTTTGAACTTGCAATATGAGCCTCCGGGTCTTGTAATAAAATCAGGTGATTTTCCTATTTCATGACGTAAAGTCATGATTTTATTAAAGACACGGAGGCGAGTATTGCCCACCCTATGTTTTCCCTCCCTATGTGAGTTTTAAAATTGGAATGATTTTGATTGTGTGTCATTTGCATATTGCTTAACTCTATGGGTTTTTTCCTGAGTAGGTTTGTCGCAACCAATTGTTTGTGACTACGATGCACCAATTTGCTTCTATCATGGCTCTGTTTTCGCCTTTTTTCAGGTTGAGATCGGTTAGTTCCGTGGTGTCCTTTGGTCTACGTCCTGGTTCGGAGGGTCGGCAGTTTGGTTCCAGCCGGTCATGTGACGTGGACAGCTTCAGGAGGTTCTTCAAGGTTGTTCCTGTTGTTCCTGTTCGCTTCCGGTTGGATGGCGCTTTGGTTCCCAGGCTGTTCAGGTTCCTGGTTGGCGGTTCGGTTGGACTGTTCGGTTTGGATTTACAAAGAAAGAGGAGGTTTTGCAGGCGGTGTGGCCTGTTATAGAGAGACTATGGGGAGGGGCTGATGACATGTTTCAATATTTTTATTTGTTCTTTGCTGCTATTGGTCAGAGTAAAGAAGGAGAATAGCAATACTCGCCTCCGTGTCTTTAATAAAATCATGACTTTACGTCATGAAATAGGAAAATCACCTGATTATACAGCCACCACTAGAGGGAGCTCACTACATACAGATTATACAGCCACCACTAGAGGGAGCTCACTACATACAGATTATACAGCCACCACTAGAGGGAGCTCACTACATACAGATTATACAGTCACCACTAGAGAGAGCTCACTACAGACAGATTATACAGCCACCACTAGGGGGAGCTCACTACATACAGATTATACAGTCACCACTAGGGGGAGCTCACTACATACAGATTATACAGTCACCACTAGGGGGAGCTCACTACATACAGATTATACAGTCACCACTAGAGGGAGCTCACTACATACAGATTATACAGCCACCACTAGAGGAAGCTCACTACATACAGATTATACAGCCACCACTAGAGGGAACTCACTACATACAGATTTTATTAAAGACACGGAGGCGAGTATTGCTATTCTCCTTCTTTACTCTGACCAATAGCAGCAAAGAACAAATAAAAATATTGAAACATGTGATCAGCCCCTCCCCATAGTCCCTCTATAACAGGCCACACCGCCTGCAAATCCTCCTCTTTCTTTGCTGCTGACCGCAGAGATAAGTAGTGGGATTTGTTGCTTCTGTCATTGTGTCTTTCATATATATATTAGTTGTCGTTTTGGGGCTTGCAGTTTTTTGTCTGTACTTGTTTTTTCCCCTTGGGGACTATCTTAGAGTATATATATATATATATATATATATATGTATATTTCTGTAGCCTGTTTTTTCCTTTTAGGTTGTTTTCACCCTTAGCCTGTGGTTATCAGGGGGTTAATTCGGCGCCTCCCCTATCTCCTCGTTGTCGAGCTCTCTGTCTTTTCTTTTTCCGCTTGTCACCCTTGCTGTGCCCTCTTCTGCTGTTCCTCCCTCCCCCCCTTGTGTTCGGACGGGCCTTTTCCCGCCGTCACTTACCTCCGTGCGGCTGCGGCGGCTCTCCCTTTCATCCTTGCAGGCGCGCCCGAGATCTCGCGAGATCTCGGGCGCTTCCGCTTCCGGTTGGCGTCTTCTCACTATCGGAGCTGCCTGCGCCTCGGTCCGTCCCTCGGCTCGTCTTTAGTGTTTTAGGTTCTTCCCTCTGTCTGGCCTGGGGCAAATCCCCATTGCCAGCACATTACCCCTCACTTCCGCAGCGCCAGGCTATTAACCCTTCGGGGGAGGATCCTGACCTGGTTCAGGTTACATATCCTATATATATTTTAGGCCTCAGTTTTTTGTCAGCCCTATATTACCAGCTGGTCAACATGCCTAACCATGTGCATAGTGGCCAGGGCCCTGCAGCAGAGGATGTCCCTCTGGTTGAATTAACCCCTTCGGGGGAGGATGCTCATACTCTGGCCCCTGGTGACCAGCCCATTGATTTTCAGGCGTCACTGTCTAACGCAATAACTGCGGCCATGGGGTCTATGACTTCGGTCATTTCCCAGACGATTGCCCAGGCCCTTGCGGCCCATCCCGCTACCTCCCAAACCCCACAGCCCGTCATGGTGTCCTCACCCACCGGGCCAGGGCCATCTGCCTCCAGAAAAAGAAATAAAGGTGACGATGTTTCCACCAATGTTGGCGCGCTTGGTCCGCGCAAGAGAGCCCGTACGCGTCGGGCAGAACCCACGCGCAACTGGAAAAGTGCTAGAGCACTTCAGGAATTGGATTCCGACTCTGAAATCGGATCCGAGGAGGAGGCTATTGATGACGCCTTTGAGGAGGCAGAGGAGGACCCATCAGGGGTCATGGATGATAACCCCCTACCCGGGTGTAGCTCCCTAACGTCTGCTGCAGAAGGTATGCCTGCTTCTTTGACGGATCCCTCTGGGGAACCATTGTTCGACCCAGACTCGCTCCACCACCCCCGCTCGGCTGAGTGGTTACCGTTGGAGCACGTCTCCAAATATTTGGAGGCTAGAGTGCGATGTCCTCTTTCCAAAGAGGCTCGCAATAAGCTTAGGGCGGAATGCCCCAGACCCGTCATCCCTAACAGGGTATGCGAGACTCCAGCGGTCGACCCCAAAATGACGCAGTTCCTCGCCAAATCCGGTTGGAACCCGCGTAGGGGTCTGGAGTCGGCGCTAAGGTCCTGCCAGGATAAACTCCTGGACATATTTGGCCCGCTAGCTAAGCTATTTGACCTGGCGGAGGTAGCTAAAGCCGAGAACAAGCAAGTTGATCCGCTGGAATTACGCGAATGGGTTCAGAGGGCCATTTGCGTAGCAGGGAACGTGAATACGTCCTTGGCTATAGAGAGGCGAAAGGCCATCCTTTTCAAAATTGAGCTGAAATTGTCAAATCTAGCCCTTACGGAGGCTGGCAAGGAGACCCAGGGCCTCTTATTTGGAGAACATTTCATTAAGAACCTAGGGAGGTTTGTGGGGGCTTTCACGGCCCTAGACAGGGCCCAAACCTCTATGAAGAGGGTTTTTCACGGTAGGGTCTCTACCAGGGCCGACAGTTTCAGGGGCCGCCTGTCCGGCCGTGCCCAGTTTCAGTCCCGTGGTTCGGGCCGAGGCTCCTTCTCCCAGAGGTCTTCCTTCCAGGAGCACAGACGAGAACAGTCGTCATTCTTCCCTTCACGAGGAAACTCCTGGCGTCCAAGAGGGAGGCTTGTGTAGGGGGCAGGCTATGTCTTTTTTCTCCAGCTTGGTCCCGCATCACCTCAGACCAATGGGTCCTGTCCACGGTCAGGGGTTTCCATATCGAGCTGACGTCCTCCCCACTATCCATCCCACCTCCGCACCCGGCAATACTCTCAGCGGAAAACCGCATACTGGTCGACTCAGAACTGTCGGATCTTGTCCGCAAAGGAGCCATAGAACCGGCTCCAATGTCCCCCGGCCTGATAATCAGCAATATTTTTCTAGTGGCAAAAAAGGGGGGCCAGCTTCGGCCTGTTATCAATTTACGCGCCCTCAACGCGTTTGTCAGATACCGCCATTTCAAAATGGAGGGCATCCATCTCCTTCGGGACGTCCTACAGATGGGCGATTGGATGGTCAAGCTGGACTTGAAGGACGCTTATCTTACTGTCCCAGTAGAGGACGCGTCCAGGAACCTTCTCTGTTTCTCTTGGCAGGACAGGATTTGGCGGTTCACGTGCCTCCAATTCGGCCTATCTTCAGCTCCCTGGTGTTTCACCAAGCTGATGCGTCCGGCTATGGCGTGGCTACGCAGTCGTGGAGTTCGTCTCATCGTATATCTGGACGACATTCTGATCATGGCCCAGAATCGGTCAGTATTACTGGATCATCTTCGCTGGACCATGGATCTTCTGTCGGATCTGGGTTTCCTCCTCAATCAGGAGAAATCTTGCCTCACCCCGTCTCACGTGATGGAGTTCTTGGGGTTTCTGGTGGATGCCACGGCAGGGACGCTCATCCTACCTCCGGCCAAGGTTTGGTCCATACGGAAGGAGTTGTGCAAAGCCAGGTCGTCTTCCCAGATCCCTCTACGCCAACTAGCCAGGATCATAGGTCTGCTGGTCTCATCTATCCAGGCGGTTTTCCTAGCCCCGCTCCACTACCGGGCTCTACAGCGCCTGAAGATCTCCCACCTACGGGCGGGAGCTTCCTATGCAGATTGGATCTCGCTGGACGAGGAGACCAAGGAGGAACTATCCTGGTGGATCCACAATCTGCGAGCTTGGAACGGCAAGGCGATCTTCGGCCATCGTCCGGATTTCATGGAGGATTCGGATGCCAGCCTGTCGGGCTGGGGAGCTCACTGCGAGGGGATCACGACCGGAGGCGGTTGGTCAGAGGCCGAGGCGGGATTCCATATCAATGCGCTGGAACTGTTGGCTGGATCATTTGCGATCAAGAGCTTCACGAGAGACACGGCCAGATCCTGCATCCAACTACGCATGGACAACGTGTCAGCGGTGAGGTACATCAACGGCATGGGCGGAACCCGCTCCACCATCTTGTCTCGTTTGGCGAAGGATTTCTGGGACTACTGTCTAGACAAGGAGTTGATTGTTTTGGCGGAATATCTCCCTGGCGTCCAGAACATTCATGCGGATTGGAGCTCTCGGTATCTTTCCGATTCCAGCGACTGGCAGTTAGATCCAACTGTGTTCCGTTCCTTAATGTCAGTTTGGGGTCCTTGCTGCATCGACCTGTTTGCTTCCCGTCTCAACTCGCAACTACGACGTTTTTACAGTTGGCGCCCGGACCCGGAAGCCGAAGCGGTGGACGCATTTCTGCAGGATTGGTCCAGAGATCTGCTTTACGCGTTTCCTCCATTTCAGCTGATTCCCAGGACCCTGATTCAGGTGCGACGTTATTCAGCGGATCTGGTGCTGCTGGTCCCATTTTGGAACTCCCAGTCATGGTTTCCCCACCTTCTGGAGATGATGATAGAGATCCCGTTCCTGCTCCCGACATCTCAGACTCTCCTCCGAGGACCGAATCACCAACTACATCCTCTTCTCCTAGACGGATCCCTGCGCCTGCTGGCATGTCGGATTTCAGGGGACCCTGGGAGGTCCCAGGAGTTTCGGGAACAGCTAGAGTCCTTTTGGAAAATGCATGGGCCCCTGGCACCAGAAGATCTTACAGATCAGCCTGGGGATCTTGGGCTCGCTGGTGCGTGGCTAGGGACTTGGATCCCGTATCGGCACCTGTGACGGAGATCTTGCATTTCCTTTCTTCTTTATTTGACCAGGGCAAGGCTTATCGCACAATCAAGAGAGAAATATAAAGTATTTATCTGGTATGGAAATAGACCCCAGCAGCGGCGCCCTTAAGGGAGTAGGTTCAATCTCCTGAAATATATAAAGTCAAAGGGTGCGGGAGCCGTGCTCTAAATAAATAGTAAATGTCAGTAACTTTCTCCTACAAATATAAAAAAATCGAAAGATTGTCCAGTTGATAGAGTTGGAAAATTCACTGGACCAAAGTATTCACAAGTTGATAACACAGTTCTCCTGCTACTAATCCATAAGTAGCGTATCGATTTATACAAATGACCAAGTTCCGAACCCAAATGAAAGCGGTGAATGCTGCTGGAAAATGTCAGTTATACGAACAAACGATCACAAACACCTCCTGCTGATCCACAGATCTCGTGCTGAGTGTCCAGCTTCTAACTCCAAACACCGAACCTTCAAAGGGAATAAAGACAGATGGTGCAATACCCTCGGTATCTTCAATTGGTAAGGATTTTATTGTACTTACAATCAAGCAGTTTAAAACTTGCACATAAAAAAGCCCGACCCGGGTTTCGCTGTTCGCTTCTTCAGGGGCTGCGGCTTTTTTATGTGCAAGTTTTAAACTGCTTGATTGTAAGTACAATAAAATCCTTACCAATTGAAGATACCGAGGGTATTGCACCATCTGTCTTTATTCCCTTTGAAGGTTCGGTGTTTGGAGTTAGAAGCTGGACACTCAGCACGAGATCTGTGGATCAGCAGGAGGTGTTTGTGATCGTTTGTTCGTATAACTGACATTTTCCAGCAGCATTCACCGCTTTCATTTGGGTTCGGAACTTGGTCATTTGTATAAATCGATACGCTACTTATGGATTATCGCACAATCAGCCTGTTCAGATCGGCTATTTCTGCCTCTCACCAAGGGTTTGATGGTGCCCCTGCGGGACAACATCCTTTAGTATGTCGTCTCCTGCGCGGTTCTCGGATGTCTCGTCCTCCTAGGCCTAGATTTTCTGCCACTTGGGATGTGTCTTGTGTCCTTTCCTTTTTATCTTCTTGGCCTCAGAATACGGACCTTTCCCTTCGGCAACTGTCGGCGAAGCTCGTCACTCTCTTTTGTCTGATTTCCTGCAAGCGGGTTTCAGACGTCCGAGCTTTGGACTATGATGCACGCTCGTACACCCCGGAGGGGGTCTCTTTTGACATCTCTAGGAGGACTAAGACCCACTTCCGTTCGGTTGCTTATCCTGCTTTCCCGACTTCACCTTCACTTTGCCCAGTGGCCTGCCTCAGGGAGTATGAGGCTCGCACTTCTCCGCATCGGTCGCGTGAGTTTCCGCAGCTTTTCCTTTCGACCATTCGTCCTTTTGCCCCTGTGACCACTCCCACGCTGGCTAGGTGGATGAAGTGGATCATGGAACTTGCGGGCGTAGATACTCCTGTTTTTTCGGCGCATTCTGCTAGGGGGGCATCTGCTACCTCTTTGGCGGTTTCTGGCGCCAGACTGGAGGACATTTTGAAATTGGCGGACTGGTCCAGAGTCTCCACGTTCAGGGAATTTTACTTCCGTCCAGGTCCTCACGTTTTTTCGTCAATTATTGAGAATTTATCTTAACTTTGAACTTGCAATACGAGCCTCCGGGTCTTGTAATAAAATCAGGTGATTTTCCTATTTCATGACGTAAAGTCATGATTTTATTAAAGACACGGAGGCGAGTATTGCCCACCCTAAGTTTTCCCTCCCTATGTGGGTTTAAAATAGGAATGATTTTGATTGTATGTCATTGCATATTGTTTAACTCTATGAGTTTTTTCCTGAGTAGGTTTGTCGCAACCATTTGTTTTGTGAATACGATGCACCAATTTGCTTCTATCATGGTTCTGTTTTCGCCTTTTTTCAGGTTGAGATCGGCCTATTCAGTGGTAGCCTTTGTTCTACGTCCTGGTTCGGAGGGTCGGCAGTTCGGTTCCAGCCGGTCATGTGACGTGGACAGCTTCAGGGGGTTCTTCAAAGTTGTTCCTGTTGTTCCTGTTCGCTTCTGTTCCCCGGATGGATGGCGCTTTTGTTCCCAGGCTGTTCCGGTTCCTGGTTGGCGGTTAAGTTCACTGTTCGGTTTGGATTTACAAAGAAAGAGGAGGTTTTGCAGGCGGTGTGGCCTGTTATAGGGGGACTATGGGGAGGGGCTGATGACATGTTTCAATATTTTATTTGTTCTTTGCTGCTATTGGTCAGAGTAAAGAAGGAGAATAGCAATACTCGCCTCCGTGTCTTTAATAAAATCATGACTTTACGTCATGAAATAGGAAAATCACCTGATTATACAGCCACCACTAGAGGGAGCTCACTACATACAGATCATACAGCCACCCCTAGGGGGAGCTCACTACATACAGATTATACAGCCACCACTAGAGGGAGCTCACTACATACAGATTATACAGCCACCACTAGAGGGAGCTCACTACATACAGATTATACAGCCACCACTAGAGGGAGCTCACTACATACAGATTATACAGCCACCACTAGAGGGAGCTCACTACATACAGATTATACAGCCACCACTAGAGGGAGCTCACTACATACAGATTATACAGCCACCACTAGAGGAAGCTCACTACATACAGATTATACGGCCACTACTAGAGGGAGCTCACTACATACAGATTATACAGCCACCACTAGAGGGAGCTCACTACATACAGATTATACAGCCACCACTAGGGGGAGCTCACTACATACAGATTATACAGCCACCACTAGGGGGAGCTCACTACATACAGATTATACAGCCACCACTAGAGGGAGCTCACTACATACAGATTATACAGCCACCACTAGAGGGAGCTCACTACATACAGATTATACAGCCACCACTAGGGGGAGCTCACTACATACAGATTATACAGCCACCACTAGAGGGAGCTCACTACATACAGATTATACAACCACCACTAGAGGGAGCTCACTACATACAGATTATACAGCCACCACTAGAGGGAGCTCACTACATACAGATTTTATTACAAGACCCGGAGGCGAGTATTGCTATTCTCCTTCTTTACTCTGACCAATAGCAACAAAGAAAAAATTGAACATGTGATCAGCCCCTCCCTATAGTCCCAATAGAACAGGCAACTCCGCCTGCATATCCTCCTCTTTCTTTGCTGCTGACCGCAGAGATAAGTACTTGTGATTGATTACTGATTTGACTGCTTTTTTATAAATAGTTTTTCCTTACTGGGTTTTTGTATTCTATTGTCCTCCACAGGTATTTTAACGTGTGTTTCTTACCATAGGGGCTAGTGCCCGTTTTGTGTATATATATATATCGCTTTTGCCCGTTTTTTGTATCTTAAATCGACTATATATATATATTTTTCCTCTAGGGGTTAATTGTTCTGCCTGCTCTTTCGGCGGTTTTGCGTTCCGTTCGCTCCCCTCAGCGCTTTCTTCCCCCCCTTGTGCGTCCGTTCCCGCCGCTGGTTACCTTCTCATCTTGCCGCCGGGTGCCTTCCTGCTTCTGCTTCGGCACGCGCCCGAGATCTCGCGAGATCTCTGGCGTTTCCGCTTCCGGTCCTCTCCTGTGCGGCGCTCCGGAGCTCGGCTGCCTCGGCCCATCCTGGGATTCTCTGCAGGTTTCTTTCAGCTCCCTTATTTGTGCGATTCCCTTCCTGGCCTGGGGTAAATCCTCTTGCGAGCGGCGTTAGTATCTCTACCCAGAAATTTCTTACCATTTTGGGGGCAGGCTATAGTACCGTCCATTATGCCTAATACAGCTCACAGTGGGCAGGGCCCAGTTGAGGAAGATATTCCCCAAGTTGAATTAACCCCTTCTGGGGACGATTGTCAGACGGTGATGGCCCCTACGGATCAATCCCTGGCCCTACAAACATCATTGTCTAATGCGATTGCAGCAGCTATGTGATCAATGACTTCGGTCATATCCCAGTCCATTGCCCAGGCCCTAGCTACCCATCCAGCTGCCTCACAAATCCCGCAGCCCGCTATGGTTTCTAAGCCAGCCGGGCCAGGACCATCTGCCTCCAGAAAACGTACTACTGGTGATGATGTTTCCACCAATGTTGGCGCGCTAGGTCCGCGCAAAAGAGCCTGTACGCGTCAGGCAGAACGTACGCGAAATTGGAAATGTGCTAGAGCACAGCAAGATGTGGGTTCTGACTCTGAGGTTGGATCCGATGAGGAGGCTATAGATGACGCCTTTGAGGAGGCAGAGGAGGACCCCTCCGGGGTCATGGATTCTAACCCCCTACCCGGGTGCAGTTCCCTGATTACTGCGGCAGATGTCATTCCTGCATCCTTAACGGATCCCTCAGGGGAACCTTTGTTTGACCCGGATTCACTCCACCATCCTCGGTCGGCGGAGTGGTTGCCATTGGATCATGTGTCCAAGTACTTGGAGGCTCCGTGCGTTGCCCTCTTTCTAAAGAGGCACGCAACAAACTCAGGGCAGAATGCCCCAGGCCCATTGTTCCCAATAGGGTTTGTGAGACTCCATCAGTAGACCCCAAGATGACACAGTTCCTCACTAAATCCGGGTGGAATCCGCGGAAGGGTCTGGAGTCGGCTTTGCGCTCATGTCAGGACAATCTCCTTGACATTTTTGGTCCTCTGGCGAAGTTATTCGATTTGGCCGAAACGGCCAGGGCCGAGGACAGGCAGGTAGATCCTCTTGAACTGCGCGAGTGGGTTCAGCGCGCAATTTGTATAGCGGGCAACGTTAATACGTCCCTGGCTATTGAGCGGCGTAAAGCCATATTATTTAAGATAGAACCTAAACTGTCCAACCTGGCGCTTACGGAGGCTGGGAAGGAGGCCCAGGGCCTGTTATTTGGCGAGTCCTTTATCAAGGACTTAGGACGGTTTGTCTGAGCTTTCACGGCGCTTGATAAAGCCCAGAGCTCGATGAAACGTGTGTTTCACGGTAGGGTCTCTACCAGAGTCGGCAGTTTCAGGGGCCGTCTGTCCGGTCCGCGCCCATTTTCAATCCCGTGGTACGGGTCGAGGCTCCTTCTCCCAGAGACCTGCATTCCAGGAAGAGAGACGAGAGTCAACATCTTTCTTCCCTTCCCGGGAAGGATCCTGGCGATCTAGAGGCTACAGAGGAAACCCTAGTTCCAGACGCCCTTACGGTAAGACTGCTACCTCATTTCAATTCTTTGACTGTTTGTGTAGGGGGCAGGCTCCGGCTCTTTTCTCGAGCTTGGTCTCTCATCACCTCGGACCAATGGGTCCTATCCACAGTCGAGGGTTTCCATATCGAACTTACGACCTTCCCGCTGTCCATTCCGCCTCCACGCCCTGTGGTGCTGTCAGCAGAGAGCCAAAGTCTGGTAGACGCCGAGTTGTCGGATCTTTTCCGCAAGGGAGCCATAGAGCCGACCCCGGGATCCCCTTACGGGATAATCAGCAACATTTTTCTGGTGGCGAAGAAAGGGGGCCAAATGCGGCCCGTCATCAATTTAGGCGCCCTCAACGCGTTCGTCAGATACCGCCACTTCAAGATGGAGGGCATCCATCTTCTGTGAGACTTACTGCAGATGAGCGACTGGATGGTCAAACTGGACCTAAAATACGCTTATCTAACGGTCTGGTGGAGGACGCGTCCAGGGACCTCCTCTGCTTGTACTGGAAAGACAGGATTTGGCGGTTTACGTGCCTCCCATTCGGCCTCTCATCAGCTCCTTGGTGCTTTACCAAGCTGATGCGCCCGGCCATGGCCTGGCTACGCAGTCGTGGAGTTCGCCTCATCGTGTACCTGGATGATATCCTGATCATGGCTCAGGATCGTTCGGTGTTGCTGGATCACCTTCGCTGGACCATGGATCTTCTATCTGGCCTGGGTTTCCTGCTCAACCAGGAGAAGTCCTGCCTCACCCCGTCTCGCAAAATGGAGTTCCTCGGGTTTATGGTGGATTCCACGGCAGGGACCCTCAGCCTACCATCGGCCAAGATTCGGTCTATTCGGAAGGAATTGCACAGAGCGAGGTCTTCTACCCAGATCCCACTGCGTCAGCTGGCAAGGATAATTGGTCTTCTAGCCTCGTCTATTCAGGCGGTATTCCCAGCCCCGCTCCATTACCGGGCACTACAACGTCTGAAGATTTCTCATCTACGGACGGGAGCTTCCTATGCAGATTGGATCTCCTTGGACAAGGAGACCAAGGAAGAATTATCCTGGTGGATCCACAACCTACACGCCTGGAACAGCAAGGCTATCTTCGGTCATCGTCCGGATTTCACGGTAGATTCGGATGCCAGCCTGTCGGGCTGGGGGGCACACTGCGAGGGGATCACAACCGGTGGCGGCTGGTCAGAGACCGAAGCGGGATTCCACATCAATGCGCTGGAGCTGTTGGCGGGTTTGTTCGCAATCAAGAGTTTTACGAGGAACACGGCCAGAGCGTGCATTCAATTACGCATGGACAATGTGTCGGCGGTGCGTTACATCAATGGCATGGGAGGAACCCGTTCCACCATATTATCACATTTGGCGAAGGACTTCTGGGACTACTGCCTATCCAGGGATTTGATTGTTTTGGCGGAATATCTTCCGGGCGTCCACAACATTCACGCGGACTGGAGCTCTCGTTATCTATCGGACTCCAGCGATTGGCAGTTAGATCCAACGGTATTCCTTTCCTTAACGTCGATTTGGGGACCTTTCTGCATCGACCTGTTTGCCTCCCGCCTGAACACACAACTGCTACGGTTCTACAGCTGGCGCCCGGACCCGGAAGCCGAGGCGGTGGACGCATTTCTACAGGATTGGTCCAAGGGCCTTCTCTACGCGTTTCCTCCGTTCCAACTGATTCCACGAACCCTGATTCAAGTCCGCCGTTACATTGCGGATCTGACTCTTCTGGTCCTATTTTGGAACTCCCAATCGTGGTTTCCCACCTTCTGGAGATGATGATAGAGATCCCGCGGCTACTCCCGATGTCTCAGACTCTCCTCCGCGGCCCGCATCACCAACCGCATCCTCTACTCTTGGACGGATCCCTGCGCCTGTTGGCGTGTCGGATTTCAGGGGACCCTGGGAGGTCCAGGGAGTTTCGGGGACAGCTAGAGTTCTTTTGGAGAACGCATGGGCCCCAGGAACCAGAAGATCTTACAGGTCAGCCTGGGGATCTTGGTCTAGCTGGTGCTTGGCTAGGGACTTGGATCCCGTTTCAGCACCTGTGACGGAGATTTTACATTTCCTGTCTTCCCTCTTTGACCAGGGCAAGGCCTATCGCACGATCAGACTGTTCAGATCGGCCATCTCAGCGTCTCATCAGGGCTTTGACGGTACTCCGGCGGGTCAACACCCTTTGGTCTGCCGTCTCTTGCACGGCTCGCATATGTCTCGACCTCCAAGACCAAGGTTTTCTGCCACTTAAGACGTGTCTTGTGTCCTCTCATTTTTGTCCTCTTGGCCTCAGAATTCAGACCTTTCCCTAAGGCAACTGTCTGCGAAGCTTGTCACCCTTTTCTGTTTGATTTCATGCAAGCGGGTTTCAGACGTCCGGGCTTTGGATCATGATGCCCGCTCGTACACCCCGGAGGGGGTCACTTTCGACATCTCTAGGAGGACAAAGACCCACATACGTTCGGTCTCGTACCCTGCTTTCCCGGCCTCGCCTTTGCTTTGTCCCGTGGCGTGCCTCAAGGAATATGAAGCTCGCACTTCTCTTCATCGATCTCGGGAGTTTCCGCAGCTCTTCCTTTCTACTATTTGGCCTTTTGCTCCAGTGTCAACTCCCACGCTGGCGAGGTGAATGAAGTGGGTCATGGAATTGGCGGGCGTAGACACTTAAATTTTCACAGCGCATTCCGCTAGGGGGGCATCTGCTACCTCTTTGGCGGTCTCCGGCGCTAGACTGGAGGACATATTAAAGTTAGCGGATTGGTCCAGAGTCTCCACGTTCAGAGAGTTTTATTTTCGACCAGTTCCTTAATGTTTTTTCATCTATCATTGCTAACATGTCTTGAACTTTGAACTCGCAATATGAGCCTCCGGGTCTTGTAATAAAATCAGATGATTTTTCTATTTCATGACGTAAAGTCATGATTTTATTAAAGACACGGAGGCGAGTATTGCCCTCCCTATGTATTTCCCTCCCTATGTATATATTTCTTGTGACTGTGGACGATGTTGATTTGTTGTCATATGCATTATGGTTTTAACTCTATGAGTTTTTTCCTGAGTAGGTTTTTTCGCAACCATTTGGTTTTGGATACCATTTACCAATTCGCTTCTATCATTCTCTGTTTTCAACTTTCAGGTTGAGAATGGCCTGGTCTGCAGTTTTCATTGGACTACATCGTGGTTCTGAGGGTCGGCAGTTCGGTTCAAGCCGATCGTTTCGATGTGGACAGGACGAGGAGCATCCGTCAGCGTTTGGTTCCAGTTGCTCCCGGTTCGCTTCCGGACAGAAGGAGTTTTTCCCATGATGTTCTGGGGCTGTTGGTTTTTCCGGTTCAGTTTGGACTATCGGACTCAGTTTACAAAGAAAGAGGAGGATATGCAGGCGGAGTTGCCTGTTATATTGGGACTATGGGGAGGGGCTGATCACATGTTCAATTTTTTCTTTGCTGCTATTGGTCAGAGTAAAGAAGAATAGCAATACTCGCCTCCGTGTCTTTAATAAAATCATGACTTTACGTCAGAAAATCATCTGATTATGCTGCTACCACTAGAGAGAGCTCACTACATACAGATTATACAGCCACCACTAGAGGGAGCTCACTACATACCAATTATACAGCCACCACTAGAGGGAGCTCACTACCTACAGATTATACAGCCACCACTAGAGGGAGCTCACTACATACAGATTATACAGCTACCACTAGAGGGATCTCACTACATACAGATTATACAGCCACCACTAAAGGGAGCTCACTGCATACAGATTATACAGTCACCACTAGAGGGAGCTCAATACGTACCAATTATACAGCTACCACTAGAGGGATCTCACTACATACAGATTATACAGCCACCACTAGAGGGAGCTCACTACATGCAGATTATACAGCCACCACTAGAGGGAGCTCACTACATGCAGATTATACAGTCACCACTAGAGGGAGCTCACTACATACAGATTATACAGACACCACTAGAGGGAACTCATACATACAGATCATACAGTCACCACTAGAGGGAGCTCACTACATACAGATTATACAGCCACCACTAGAGGGAGCTCACTGCATACAGATTATACAGCCACCACTAAAGGGAGCTCACTGCATACAGATTATACAGTCACCACTAGAGGGAGCTCACTGCATACAGATTATACAGCCACCACTAAAGAGAGCTCACTGCATACAGATTATACAGTCACCACTAGAGGGAGCTCACTACATACCAATTATACAGCCACCACTAGAGGGAGCTCACTACCTACAGATTATACAGCCACCACTAGAGGGAGCTCACTACATACCAATTATACAGCTACCACTAGAAGGATCTCACTACATACAGATTATACAGCCACCACTAAAGGGAGCTCACTACATACAGATTATACAGTCACCACTAGAGAGAGCTCACTACATATAGTTTATACAGCCACCACTAAATGGGAGCTCGCTACATACAGTTTATACAGCAACCACTAGAGGGAGCTCACTACATACAGATTATACAGTCAGCACTACAGGGAGCTCACTACATACAGATTATGCAGCCACCACTAGAGGGAGCTCACTACATACAGATTATACAGTCACCACTAGAGGGAGCTCAATAAATACAGATTATACAGCCACCACTAGAGGGAGCTCAGTACATACAGATTACATAGCCACCACTAGGGGGAGCTCACTACATACAGATTATGCAGCCACCACTAGAGGGAGCTCACTACATACAGATTATACAGCCACCACTAGAGGGAGCTCACTACATACAGATTATATAGCCACCACTAGAGGGAGCTCACTTTATACAGATTATATAGCCACCATTAGGGGGAGCTCACTACATACAGATTATGCAGCCACCACTAGAGGGAGCTCACTACATAAAGATTATACAGCCACCACTAGAGGGAGCTCACTACATACAGGTTATACAGCCACCACTAGGGGAAGCTCACTACATACAGATTATACAGCCACCACTAGAGGGAGCTCACTACATACAGATTATACAGCCACCACTAGAGGGAACTCACTACATACAGATTATACAGCTACCACTAGAGGGAGCTCACTACATACAGATTATACAGCCACCACTAGGGGAAGCTCACTACATACAGATTATACAGCCACCACTAGAGGGAGCTCACTACATACAGATTATACAGCCACCACTAGAGGGAACTCACTACATACAGATTATACAACCACCACTAGGGGGAGCTCACTGTGACGCTTTGCGATCCACAGCGATACTAGGAAATCACAAATGCGCCATATTTCGCAATCACAAAGACAAAAGAGCCTTCACTAAGAATCTTCTCTTTTCACTAAAGGAGTAACTCACAGATCAGAGGTACAATTAGCACCTTCTTGCCAAAGAATCTTCCTGCCCCCATGCCAGGTTAAGTACCCATCAATCTGGTATTTTCTTGACAGAACCTCATAAAAACTTCCTTTCTATAGTCGGAGTGGCTCTGGCATCGCAGGAGGTCTCACACCTTTAGCCTGGGCAGCGAGCTTCAGAAGAAAAGGACAGATCCTTATCACACAGCTGGTTGGTACAGGAAGGAAGATGACCTGAAAGTCCCCTTTAATCCATAGGCTTCATATTTTTCCCATATTTTCCTAATATTTCATGGATAAAGGAAATGTGAAAGGAACCATCTTTTCAGAGATGGTTTTGGTTCTTCTAACCCACCTTCTAGGAAACCCGCGGACAAATCAGAGATTCCCGCTCTGAGATATAAAGGTTCTCAGGCACCCTGTATTATCTTTTAGTCGTATTTGTTATCAGATGATGCGTAAAATTGTACTGATTATCAATATCAACTATATTTCTTGATTGGACTTACAGGATATGGAGAAATGGGCAAAGCAAAGATTCTGCCAGATTTTCTCCCTATGGGGCAAAGGACTGCCCCTGTTCCAATTACACAAGGCTGGACCTGAACGTGTCATAACCACTCCCCGCTTCAGAGTAGGTAAAAACAGTGACACACTCAGGTCCTGGGTCCTTCTTCTACCATCTGACGTCGACTAACATCACGACCGCCCGCTGGACACGGGCACACCCCACCATTTTGGATTATTCTACAAAGACTTTGCTTTTTGCTGGACTTTACCACGGTAACTCTGAACTTACAGACATTCTATTCCCTTCCACCTCTTACCTATTTATATCCAAACCAATCTGTTCAACTGGCAGGTAGATGTCACGGAAGGTGTACAGAAAACTAGAAGACACAAAATGAATATCCGACTGACTGGATCCAAAACTAAGGAACCAAAAGGGAGAGCCCTGCATCAGACCTGGCACTCTCCCTGACTGCTCAGCCTATGCGAAAATCCCGATGGTAGATGATCGCATATCCTCGTACCTCGACTGTATAACACCTGAACACCCTATAATAGTGAGGGGACACGGCCACCGGCTCCCTACACTTGATACGGAGGGAGTCAGGGTCACCTGGGATCCAGCAAACAGAAAAACACAAATGAATGAACAAAACTTATCTGTAGAAGACTCAGAAGTAGGATCAGCATGCACACACTCCAGGAAGGAATATAAACCGCAAAGTGAAGCAGTCTGGGAAGGGATTTAAAGGGATGCAATCAGTGCAACTACATGACAGCTGAGAGAGGCTAACGAGATGAGAAAATGAAAGCAAAACAAAAGGAAGCTCAAGGGGGAGGTTCTGAAAGACATCTGTCAGAGCTTCTCAGATGTCTGGTGGTGACAGTACCCCTCCTTCTACGAGTGGACTCCGGACACTCAGAGCCCACCTTCTCAGGATGGGACCTATGGAAAGCCCTGATGAGACGAGTGGCCTTAATGTCCGTGACTGGGACCCACATCCTCTCCTCAGTACTGTTCTGTCCCCACATGAAGGCGAATGAAGGTGTAACTGATAATGACCTTGTGACTGTCCTACCTTCGTATCCAAGCAGTGGAGCAGACCGGACCGGCAGATGCTCAGGTTAGATGGACCCAGACGTAGACATGAGGATGCAATCAAACGTGGGTTTATTTGATCCAGAGCAGTGACATACAGTGATGCAATACAGGAATGCAGTAGATGCTGTGATGTGGATGTCTTTGCTGAGGCTAACTGCTGAGGCAACTGCTGGTCAAAAACTGATGCCTTCACAAGCCAAGATGTGTCTCTAGTCACAAGGAGTGCAGCACTGAAAATGGCTACAGGAAGTGACAAGGACCAAGGCTGCTAAAACCACGCCCAGCAGTGAAAAACTTTATAGATAAGGAACAAGGCGTGCAGCATATGAATTCCGGCCAGCAGATGGCAGCAGAGAAACAATACATGGAAACAACATAGTAAAAGGAGATATAATAATACAGTGCAGGAATTCAATTTGAAAAGAACAGCACACTCCCCGTCTGAAATTCACTTTGGGGATTTCACTATGACGAATGTCCATAAAATATAAAACAACCTGTAAAAAGAAACATGTTAGAATGAAAACATAGATTAGTCCTGTTTTCCAACTTGGAATGGAGAAGATCTGCGAAGCTAGATACAGTCCTGTTCACCCAGCAGGGACGTTCTCTTTGGGTAATATCAAAATGAGTTCGTTGATTGGTCTTGAGAACGTTTTAAGCTCGCCTTTCCTGAAGATCTTCAACTCCACCTTCCGGACCTTGCCATCCTTGCTAGGGAAAACCTTTGAAATTAGTCCGATAGGCCAGTCAATCCTTTCGGTTTGTTGCTCTTTCATCAATACAAGGTCTCCTTCCTTCAGGTTTGGTTTGTTGTGTTGCCATTTTCTTCTTCCTTGAAGAACACTGAGGTACTCCTTTCGCCACCTGTTCCAGAAGTAATCTGCTAGATATTGTACACGTTTCCAGTGTTCTGATAGATGTTAGCATGAGTAAATTCTCCACTAGGTATTAGCGTATTCTCAGTTTTTTGGGTAAGTAGAATAGCCGGAGTCAATATGGCTGGTGTTTCAGGATCCATAGACACTGGCACAAGGGGTCTTGAATTGATAATGGCTGAAACTTCAGCGAGGAGAGTAACTAGAGTCTCATGTGTGAGTCTAGACGAGTTTACATCCATCAACATAGAATTTAAGATGTTGCGTGAGATGCCGATCATTCTCTCCCAGGAGCCCCCCATGTGGGAACTGTGAGGAGGGTTGAAAATCCAGGTGCAACCCTTTTCCGCCAACTGATCTTGAATGGACTTGGTGTCGATGTTAAGTTCTCTACAGGCTCCGATGAAGTTGCTTCCCTGGTCAGACCTCAATTGTTTTACTGGTCCTCTGATTGCGAAGAACCGTCTTAAGGCATTAATAAGGCTGGATGTGTCCATAGATTCTATCACCTCTATGTGAACTGCTCGCACACTCATGCAAGTAAATAGTACGGCCCAACGCTTACTGTTTGCGTGACCGCCGCGGGTCCTGCGTGCGGATACCATCCATGGCCCAAAGACATCTAGGCCAACATAGGTGAAAGGCGGCTCTGTACATAGTCTATCTGCAGGCAAGTCGGCCATTTGTTGGTGTAGTTGTTTTCCTCTTGCTTTACGACAGTGCACACACTGATGTAGTACTTGGGCCACACGTTTTTTCATACCTATAATCCAAAGGCCTGCAGACCGTAATTTGCCTTCAGTAATTTGCCTGCCTTGGTGTTCGGCCGTTTCGTGGTAATGGCGGATTAGCAAGACGGTGATATGATGTTTGCTGGGAATGATGAGAGGATTTTGTTCTGCAATCCCCAGGTGGGCTTGATTCAAACGACCACCAACCCTCAGCAAGCCAAAACTGTCGATAACTGGACTTAAGTTGGCGAGAGGACTTTTTAAAGGAATCTGCTGTTTGTTGTACAAACACTTCCATTCTATGTTGAAATTTTCCTGCTGGATGTGACGTATTATGAGGTACTCACTATAAGAGATGTTCTCAGCAGAGAAGGGTTTAAGGCAGGCATGCCAACCATGACAATCTTTATCTTGGTGAGTATTATGATAACATCCTGCAATGTGCACTAACCTTGCAATAGTTCTGACAAGACTCATCCAACTGGAGAAACGCTCAAAGCGCTGACAACCGAAGCTGGCGGTTTGCTTAGTTCCAGTGACTAATGCGCTAACTTCAGCGCGGATTTCTGGATCATTATCCGGATCCTGGATGCTGAAAGCTTCCTGTACACATTCGTCTGCCTCTCCAAGCAGAAACTCTGGACCTGTAAGCCAAGTAGAGTTAGTAAAGGAACCTATAGACATAGGCCTAGTGGCGTGATCTGCTGGATTAAGTTCGGATGGTACGTAGTGCCATTGTTCAGGTTTGGAGGATCTCCTGATTCTCTCTATGCGGTTACTAACGTACACATAAAATCGCTTGGTCCGGTTGTGGATGTAACCCAAAACGATTTACTGTCGGTGTAATACTGGACTTCAGCTATGTCGACACCCAGTTCTTGTTGTATGAAATCCGCAATCTCCACTGCCAACACAGTCCCACAAAGTTCCAGTCTGGGAATAGTATGATCAGGCTTAGGGGCTAACTTAGCCTTACCAAAGATGAATCCAACGTGATTTTGGTTGTTGGGTTCTGTCACCTTCAGATAGGCAACCGCTGCAATGGCCTCCGTGGAGGCGTCTGAGAACACGTGGAGTTCGTTCTTTATGCTAGAGGAAAGTGAGGTTTTAACATAGCATCTCGGGATGTGGATCTCATCCAAGGCACACAAGGATCGCTTCCAGGCTTCCCATTTTTGCTCTTTCTCGGAGGGAAGTGGGGTATCCCAATCCTTGACTGTTTCAGAGAACTGTCTCAGTAGAGATTTACCTTGTATGGTGATGGGCGCTACAAATCCCAGCGGATCAAATAGGCTGTTTACTACTGATAGGACGCCTCGTTTTGTAAATGGCTTGTCTGCGCAACTTATCTGAAAACCGAAGGAGTCAGCCGAGAGATCCCATCTGAGGCCCAAGCTCCTCTGCACAGGTGGACGGTCCAGTCCCAAGTTAATGTCCTTGAATCCTGGTGCATGATCGCCTGATTCGAAGGCCCTCATAACGGCCAGGCTGTTTGAGGCAATTTTGTGTAGTCTAAGTTTGGCTTGGTACAACATACTTTGAGTCCTTTTGAGCAGATCGATGGCCGCTTCTTCAGTCGGTAGTGATTTGAGTCCGTCGTCTACGTAGAAGTCCTTTTCTACAAAGACTCTGGTGTCTTTACCGTACTCGGATTCTCCCTCTAATGCAGTGCGCCGAAGGCCGTAAGTTGCCACGGCAGGTGAAGGGCTGTTTCCAAATACGTGTACCCTCATTCGATACTCTGCCATCTCTGCGTTGGTGTCATTATTCTTGTACCACAGAAACCTGAGGAAATTCCGGTGGTCCTCTCTGACTACGAAACAGTGGAACATCTGTTCAATGTCGGCGGTGATGGCAACGAGCTCTTTTCTGAACCTCATCAGCACTCCAACTAGGTTATTCGTCAGATTAGGACCTGTGAGAAGGACATCATTAAGAGATACACCTTGATGTTTGGCGCTTGAGTCGAAAACAACCCTAATTTGATTAGGTTTCCGTGGGTGATACACTCCAAATGAAGGTAAGTACCAGCACTCGTCGTTCTTCCCTAAGGATGGAGCTGGTTCTGCATGGTTGTTGCGGAATATTTTGTCGATAAAGGCAACGATGTGTTCTCTCATCTCAGGCTTACTGTTCATGGTACGCTGAAGAGAGTTAAATCTAGACAGGAGCTTGTTCCCTATTGTTTGGGAGTCTCACCCTGGTAGCTCGGAAGGGTAATGGAGAAACCCAGTGATTGGTTTCGTCTTTAAGGAACTCCTTGTCCATTATCTTGATAAATTCTCTGTCTTCTACTGACAAAGCTACTTTATCATCGTCCTTGCTTGTGTGAAAGACTAATCTTCCCAAGTTGTCGGCAAAGAAGGGAGGAATGTCGTCAGGTGGTTGTATGAGGTCTGGAGGCTTCTCTTTCACCTCGTAGTGATGAGGACAAGGCTTAATGCAAGTTGTGCGTCCATCTCAACGCACGTACGTTTTGAAAGAGCGGATTCTTGGTTGATCTAAGCATACATTTCCTATGACTACCCATCCCAAGTCCAGTCTCTGGGCGTATGGTGCATAGTCGGGACCATTACACTGTTGACGCACCTTGTGTACCCTTAGATTGTCTCTGCCAAGCAGGAGTAGAATCTCGGCGTTGTTGTCCATAGGTGGGATAACGTTGGCTAGGTGCCTTAGGTGTGGATGGTGAAATGCAGCTTCCGGGGTAGGAATTTCATCCCTATGGTTGGGTATTTGATCGCATTCGATCAGCGTCGGTAGAGGTATTTCTGTATTCCCACTGACGGAACAAGCGATGAATCCTTGTGCCCTCCTGCCGCTAGTCTCTATGCGACCCGAGCAGGTGTTTAAGATGTAGGGTTCTGACGGTCCCTTTATTCCAAAGGCTTCAAAGAATTTAGGTCCTGCTAGGGAGCGGTTGCTTTGGTCGTCAATGATGGCATACATTTTTACTGCCTTCTCTGGTAGCCCCTCCGGGTAGACCTTGATTAGACATATGCGGGCACAACATTTCTCACTCTGGCCCTCCCCACATACGTCCAAGCATGAGCAGGAAACAGCAGTGGCTGTGTTAGCGTTATTTTGGGGCTCCCCGCCATGACTTGGAGCGGGACTGGTGGTGACAGCAGCCGGTGAATCTCTTGTGAGTGGAGTTGGGTGCATAGCTGAGGCGTGTCTTTCACTATGACACTCGTCACACTTGATAATGGATTTACAGTCCTTAGCCATGTGCTCCAATGAAGCGCAGCACCTGAAACATACCCCAAGCTCGGTGAGGACTTTCTTGCGCTCCTGTATGGTTTTGGATCTAAATCCTCTGCATTTGTTCAGTGAGTGTGGTTTTTTATGAATGGGACATTCACGATTGAAGGCCTTGTCTCCTGATGAGGTAGTGTACTGTTTACCAGTGGGTACTGCAGATGATGGTAGGTTAGTCTTTCTAACATTCACGCTGCTCTTAAAGTCTCTGTGTTTATGCACAATACTTTCATACCTTGATGATGGCATCACTGAAGCTGTAGTATTAAACTCCAGGAAGTCGAGGCTGGGGTCATTCCTCATCTGGGACTGTTCATCGATGAACCTACAGAAATGAATAAATGGGGGAAAGGTGACATCATGCACTCTTTTGTACCTTGAGACTGATGCCGCCCACTTCTCTTGCAGGCTGTATGGTAGCTTCACGACAATTGGGTTCACCCCATGGGCAGTATCCAGGTAGCACAGCCCGGACAGACGAGGATCTCTTTTGGCGAGCTCCAGTTCCATGAGCAAATCACTTAAATCCTGAAGCTTGTGGACATCCTTGAGACTGATCTTGGGAACGTTCTGCAGTCTCCTGAATAGTGCCTTCTCTATTGCTTCTGCACTGCCAAAGGTGCGTTCGAGTCTCTGCCAGGCTGCAGCGAGACCTGCTTCTGCTTGTCCCACATAGACAGTTCTAAGGCTCTTGATGCGATTTGTGGAGCCTGGGCCCAGCCAGTTGATCAAGAGGTCGAGCTCCTGCTCTGCGGTTAGGTTGAGGTTGGCGATGGCGGCTTTGAAGGTTGCCTTCCAGGCTCTGTAGTTCTCCGCACGGTCATCAAATTTTGAGAGACTGGTGTTAATTAGCTCTCTGCTCACCATAAACCTGGCAAACTCAGACATATCTGATCTCTCACTGCTTGTTGCCATGACAACTTGTGATGCCCCTGGGGCGTATAGGCTGCGTGGCGTGAAAGGGTGAGATGCTTCCGGGTAGAATGATGTTGCTGCAGGGTTGAGCTGTGGTCTAGCCTCTGTAGATTCTGATGACTGCTGCTTGAGCTGTGGAGGTAGGCCAGGAAACACCTGGTAGCCATCTTGCTGTAATAGCTGTCCTTGAGAGGGCGCATCTGGGCGACTGTTAGTGGATTGCTCGGGTGCTGTGGGTGTCACTGGCACTGTGGGTAGAGCTGGCTTGGAGGTTTCAGTGTTATTGGCTTGGACAGTACTGCACACTGGGGGTGGTGCAGATAACTGTTTCAGTACATAGTCGCTGGTGCGATCAACTGGATCGTCTATCTCCTCTGGTGGTAAGCAGACTGAATCAAAGCCTTGGCTCAATGCTTGCTCAAGTAGTCTTACCTTTGCTAATGCAATTTCCTCTTCCCTCTCTGATTCAAGGATCTTTATTCGAGCCTCTGCTTCTGCTTCTGCCCTCTTGGCTTCTGCCTCCGCTTCTGCCCTCTTGGCTTCTGCCTCCGCTTCTGCCCTCTTGGCTTCTGCCTCTGCCCTCTTGGCTTCTGCTTCTGCTTCTGCCCTCTTGGCCACCGCCGTCTATGCTTCTGTTCTCGCAAGGACTTCTTTTTCGGTGAAGGAACGCCTCACTTTGGATAGCTCTGCATTTATGCGGGCCTCTAGTAATCTGTCGCTCAGGGCGGAGCTTCTAGAGCATGATGATCTGTAGGACCGCGAGGAATGTTTGGATGAATGCGATCTGTGTGATCTAGTTTCTTGCAAATGAGAGATGCGGAGTTCCACTTTATCTTTAGCATCCAGCACCATGGCGTCTCTTTGTCTGTCTATTGATTCTGCCTTGCACAATTCTGACGGGGCTTCTTCAATATTAGAGTCTTTTAGAAAGGTTATATACCTTGTGGACAGTCTCTTGTATCTTTCGTGGGCTGCGTTCAGCCGCCCGACGGCAACTTGTAAACTGGTGGCATCGCCTGAGGAGGACTTAATTCCTGATATGAGGGAGGAAACTCGTTCCCATAGCTCTTCCAGGTTGTCACATAGCTCATCTTTCCTGGTGTGATAGTTTTCCGTGATCTTTATAGTTGGTTTGAGAGAGCGCCTTGGTCGCGTGACTTGGTCTGCTGGAAGTGTGGGTTCTACCTCCAGCTCTTCATAATGATCAGTATCAGGTTGCATTTGCTTTGTTTCATCACTGGGGAACTGTATGAGGTCCTTTTCGGACATTTTGATTTAAGGTGCGCTGTCTCTTTAAGAAAATGAACTTTCGAATTGGGGGCTGAAAATTGCCGTGCGGCTCAGATGAGGCACCCCGATAAGGTTCCTAAAGTGTTTTGAGTGAATTGCGGGGTTTTGGTTTAAGGGAGGCCCCGCGTGCGTGAACAGTTCCTATATCATGCGAGCAAGGGTTAATATAGGATGTAGAAAATGGCTTGGCGAGTAGTGGAGGACTTCCAGGCGAGAATATATCTACTGCGGACACGCCGTGCTTCCCCTTGGGCTTGTGGGACGTGCACTGTTGCCGGGCAGATTTGCTGCGAGTGGGCCTGTTGCAGGGGAGGTTCCTGAGTGTGGCACTGGGCTCTGATGGAACCTGTAGCCGGGCATTGGACTTTGAGACGGGTATTTACTGGGGTATAAGGCTTTAAGGCAGTTTTTGACTGTTCTGTCCCCACATGAAGGCGAATGAAGGTGTAACTGATAATGACCTTGTGACTGTCCTACCTTCGTATCCAAGCAGTGGAGCAGACCGGACCGGCAGATGCTCAGGTTAGATGGACCCAGACGTAGACATGAGGATGCAATCAAACGTGGGTTTATTTGATCCAGAGCAGTGACATACAGTGATGCAATACAGGAATGCAGTAGATGCTGTGATGTGGATGTCTTTGCTGAGGCTAACTGCTGAGGCAACTGCTGGTCAAAAACTGATGCCTTCACAAGCCAAGATGTGTCTCTAGTCACAAGGAGTGCAGCACTGAAAATGGCTACAGGAAGTGACAAGGACCAAGGCTGCTAAAACCACGCCCAGCAGTGAAAAACTTTATAGATAAGGAACAAGGCGTGCAGCATATGAATTCCGGCCAGCAGATGGCAGCAGAGAAACAATACATGGCAACAACATAGTAAAAGGAGATATAATAATACAGTGCAGGAATTCAATTTGAAAAGAACAGCACAAGTACCATAACCCTCCCAATGAACGAGGTACTGGAGAGAACCGCGGACAACACGAGAATCCACAATCCTAGAGACCTGAAATTCAAGATTACCATCAACCACAATCGGAGGAGGAGGCAAAGACGAGGGTACAATGGGTTGGACATATGGTTTTAATAAGGACTTATGAAAAACATTATGGATCTTCCAAGTCTGAGGAAGATCAAGACGGTAGGCAACAGGATTGATGACGGACAAGTTTTTGTAAGGCCCAATAAACTTAGGACCCAACTTCCAGGAGGGAACCTTCAATTTGATATTCTTAGTAGACAACCACACCAGATCACCAACATTCAGGTCCAGGCCAGGCACACGTCTCTTATCCGCCACACGCTTATATCTCTCACTCATGCTCTTTAGATTATTCTGAATCTTTTGCCAAATAGATGACAAAGACAAGGAGAATCTGTCCTCATCAGGTAAACCAGAAGACCCCTCTCCAGAGAATGTCCCAAACTGCGGATGAAACCCATATGCACCAAAAAATGGTGACTTATCAGAGGACTCCTGACGACGGTTATTTAAAGCAAACTCAGCAAGGGACAAAAAAGAACACCAATCCTCCTGATTCTCCGCCACAAAACAGCGCAGATATGTCTCCAGATTCTGATTGACGCGCTCTGTCTGGCTATTCGACTGCGGGTGGAAAGCAGAAGAGAATGACAACCGAACCCCCAAGCGAGAACAGAAAGCCTTCCAGAATCTGGAAACAAACTGTGTGCCCCTATCAGAGACTATGTCTGAAGGAATACCATGCAATTTGACAATGTGATCAATAAATGCCTGCGCCAGCGTCTTAGCATTGGGCAAGCCAGGAAAAGGGATGAAATGCACCATTTTGCTAAAACGATCCACCACCACCAGAATCACAGTCTTCCCCGAGGAACGAGGCAGGTCCGTAATGAAGTCCATGGACAGATGTGTCCAAGGACGGGAAGGAATGGGTAAGGGAAGGAGAGGACCCGATGGCCGTGAATGAGGGACTTTGGCACGAGCGCAGGTCTCGCAGGCTGCCACAAAACCCTCAACCGACTTACGAAGTGCCGGCCACCAGAATCTCCGAGCGATGAGATCCACTGTGGCTCTTGCCCCCGGGTGCCCAGCAAGGACCGTATCGTGGTGTTCCTTAAAAATCTTGTGTCTTAAAGCGAGAGACATAAACAACCTCCCAGGAGGACAAAGATCAGGAGCCTCTGACTGGGCTACCTGAACCTCTGCCTCCAATTCAGGATAAAGAGCAGAGACCACCACACCTTCAGCCAAAATGGGACCCGGGTCTTAAAAATTCCCACCTCCCGGAAAACAACGTGATAGGGCATCCACCTTCACATTCTTAACCCCAGGGCGGAACGTGACAACAAAATTAAACCTGGAAAAGAACAAAGACCATCTGGCCTGTCTCGGGTTCAGACGCTTGGCTGACTCCAAGTAGGCCAGATTCTTATAGTCAGTAAACACGGTAATAGGGTGTCTGGCTCCCTCTAGCCAATGACGCCATTCCTCAAAAGCCAACTTGATGGCCAACAACTCCCTATCTCCCACATCGTAATTTCTCTCTGCGGAGGAGAGTTTCTTCGAGAAAAAGGCACCCGGTCGCCATTTGGCAGGAGAGGGACCCTGAGACAAGACCGCACCCACACCCACCTCAGAAGCATCAACCTCAACTATGAAGGGTAGAGAAATATCAGGTTGTACCAAGATAGGAGCGGAAGCAAAACTCTCCTTGATATTAGAAAAGGCCTTACGCGCCTCTACCGACCAGGAGGAAAAATCTACCCCCTTTCTCGTCATATCAGTGAGTGGTTTAACAACAGAGGAATAATTCAAAATAAACTTCCTGTAATAATTGGCAAAGCCCAAAAAATGCATCAGCGCCTTCTGATTCTCAGGAAGCTCCCACTCAAGCACAGCGCGGACCTTCTCGGGGTCCATGCGAAAACCAGAAGCGGAGAGAAGAAACCCCAGAAATTAAATTTCTGGAACCGCAAACACACATTTTTCCAGTTTAGCGTACAATTTATTCTCCCGCAGGATGAGCAAGACCTGACGTAAGTGTTCCTTATGAGTTTTGAAATCAGGAGAAAAAATCAAAATGTCATCTAGATACACTAATACAAATTTCCCCATTAAATGATAAAAAATGCTGTTCACAAAATGCTGAAAGACGGCTGGGGCATTCATCAAACCAAAAGGCATAACCAAATTCTCAAAATGACCCTCAGGGGTATTGAAGGCCGTCTTCCATTCGTCTCATTCTCTGACCCTGACCAGGTTGTATGCCCCTCTTAAATCTAATTTGGAAAAGACTTTAGCCCCAACAACCTGGTTAAACAGGTCCGGGATCAGAGGAAGCAGATAAGGGTCACGAATAGTGATATTGTTCAGCTCCCTGAAATCCAGACAAGGTCTTAAAGAACCATCTTTTTTCTTAACAAAGAAAAAAACAGCGGCAACAGGTGACTTCGAGGGTCGTATGTGTCCCTTTCTCAGACTCTCAGAGATATAAGCACGCATAGCGACCCTTTCAGGTTGGGAGAGATTGTATAAACGAGATTTCGGCAGCTTGGCGCCTGGGGTGAGATTAATAGGGCAATCGTACTCCCTGTGCGGGGGCAAGTCCTGAACACCACTCTCAGAGAAGACATCTGAAAATTCTGAGAGAAAAAATGGTAGAGTCTTAGTAGAAACCTCAGAAACAGATGTCGTGAGGCAATTCTCTCTGCAAAAGTTACTCCAACCATTTATTTGCCTCGCTTGCCAATCAATGGTGGGGTTATGTTTGGTGAGCCAGGGTAGCCCCAACACTAGAGGAGTAGGCAACCCGCTAAGGACGAAACATGACACATCCTCAACATGAGCATCACTCACAATCAAACGGATATTGTGAACTATGCCCTTTAAAGATTTCTGAGAAAGTGGAACGGAATCAATAGCAAAAACAGGAATATCCTTTCCCAAAGTGCGCACCTGGAAACCATGAGTTATCGCAAATTGACTATCAATGAGATTGACAGCTGCTCCACTATCTACAAAAATCTCACAAAAAAATGTTCTTGCTCTCTAGAGCCACCCTGGCAGGTAGGACAAAACGGGAACTACAAGCAAACGGAAAACCTTCAATTTCCGCATCAATCTTGCCAATAGTAACGTTCTTAGAGGATTTTTTTCTTTTTGTTTCTTTATTACTCTCAAAAAACTGCCTGAATCTCCTAGAGGGACAAACATTTGCCAAATGATTTATACCCCCACAACAGAAACAAACCTTCCCATGAGGGCTGAATCTTCTATTGTCAGAGGTAATCAAACCCAGCTGCATGGGCTCTTGCTCAGAAGGGATTGAGAGCGACTGAGACCCCTGTGCACTGAATGAGACCGCCGCACTGTCCTGGGACTGAGTATGACAGGGAGGAGTGATCTCTCCTCTCTCTCTAAGACGCCTGTCAATACAAACGGCCCGAGACATGGCAGAGTCCAAGGAGGTAGGTCTCTCATGAAAGGCAAATGCATCTTTCAATCCCTCTGAAAGACCATGGCAAAATTGACTTCGAAGTGCAGCATCATTCCAACCAGTATCAGCTGCCCATCTCCAAAATTCTGAACAGTATATCTCTGCAGACTGTTTACCCTGGCATAAAAGACGTAGTCTAGACTCAGCCAAAGCAATACGATCCGGATCATCATATATCTGACCCAGGGCTAAAAAGAATTCATCCACTGAACGGAGGGGCCATGCCCCCAGCGGCAGCGAAAAGGCACAGGACTGAGCGTTATCCCTGAGCAGCGATATAATAATCCCCACCCTCCGTTCCTCATCACCAGAGGAATGGGGAAGTAGGCGAAAATGGAGTTTGCAAGCCTCTCTAAAACGAACAAAATTCTCACTACCCCCGGAGAACGTATCCGGAAGCAAGATTTTAGGCTCAGAACAAACTCCATGAACGTAAGCAGAAACGGTCACCTCAAACTAAGAGACAGTTTTCCGGAGATCTTCTACCTCCAGTGAAAGACCCTGCATGCGGTCAATCAAGGTTGAAACCGGATTCATGCTTAAGACGGTTTTGGCGGTTTATAATGTCACGGAAGGTGTACAGGAAACTAGAAGACACAAAATGAATATCCGACTGACTGGATCCAAAACTAAGGAACCAAAAGGGAGACCCCTGCATAAGACCTGGCACTCTCCCTGACTGCTCAGCCTATGCAAAAATCCCAATGGTAGATGATCGCATATCCTCGTACCTCGACTGTATAACACCTGAACACCCTATAATAGTGAGGGGACACGGCCACCGGCTCCCTACACTTGATACGGAGGGAGTCAGGGTCACCTGGGATCCAGCAAACAGAAAAACACAAATGAATGAACAAAACTTATCTGTAGAAGACTCAGAAGTAGGATCAGCATGCACACACTCCAGGAAGGAATATAAACCGCAAAGTGAAGCAGTCTGGGAAGGGATTTAAAGGGATGCAATCAGTGCAACTAAATGACAGCTGAGAGAGGCTAACGAGATGAGAAAATGAAAGCAAAACAAAAGGAAGCTCAAGGGGGAGGTTCTGAAAGACATCTGTCAGAGCTTCTCAGATGTCTGGTGGTGACAGTAGATTTATCTGTCAGCTTTAATGTATATATTTTTGTGTGTGTCATCGTTCCAGTTTTGCCCTTGTTACTTGATGACCTGATCTATGCTAAGAACTCTGTCCTCAGAAGACATCCTACCAAATTGTTTTATTTTTATAAATTGTTAATGTACTAGCTAGGTTGCAAATAACCGTTTCGTCCCTTTAGGATTAGCTAGCCGGGGTCTCTTCGCCCCGATTCAATACGAAGAGTGGTGGCAGCAAATCCATTTGATTTCCAGCGTGAAATCAGTAATTTTATTTTTACCGATTGTACATACAATCGTGATTGTATCCTGTCTGGGCCCACCAACCAATCTTAAACGTCTTCTGTGCTCACAGTGGATTCGCCTCCAGAAGTCTCTAGTGGAGACCTGTATGGCAACTGTGGCTTAGTACGACGGGATTGGCGGGTGGTCGTCACACTCACTACATACAGATTATACAGCCACCACTGGAGGGAGCTCACTACATACAGATTATACAGCCACCACTAGAGGGAGCTCACTACATACAGATTATACAGTCACCACTAGGGGGAGCTCACTACATACAGATTATACAGTCACCACTAGAGGGAGCTCACTACATACAGATTATACAGCCACCACTAGAGGGAGCTCACTACATACAGATTATACAACCACCACTAGGGGGATCTCACTACATACAGATTATACAGCCAACACTAGAGGGAGCTCACTACATACAGATTATACAGCCACCACTAGAGGGAGCTCCCTACATACAGATTATACAGCCACCACTAGAGGGAGCTCACTACATACAGATTTTATTACAAGACCCGGAGGCTCGTATTGCTATTCTCCTTCTTTACTCTGACCAATAGCAGCAAAGAACAAATAAAAATATTGAAACATGTGATCAGCCCCTCCCCATAGTCCCCCTATAACAGGCCACACCGCCTGCAAAACCTCATCTTTCTTTGCTGCTGACCGCAGAGATAAGTTCCCTTTGATTAATGTCTGATTGACTGTTCTATTTTATATTGTGCTTTTTTCCCTTTTTCCGATTGTTGGCAGTTTTCTGTTGCCTTCACAGGTGTTATTGGGTTAATTTCCACCCCTTTTCCTTATGCCTTTATTTCCTTAGGCATAGCTCTGGTGACCCTTTTTTCTGGGGAACCTCTATTCCTAGCGTTTGTGGCTTTTCCTGCTTTTATTTTAGGTATATTTTGTGGCTGCTGGCTATGCTTCAGTCCGCTCACCCCCCTCTCTTTTTTCCCGCTCCCTGGGGTTTTCGTTCCCGCCGCGGCTCACCTTTCATCTTGCCGCCGGCTGTCTCTCCTGCTGCCGCTTCGCGCCGCCCGAGATCTCGCGAGATCTCGGGCACTTCCGCTTCCGGTTTCTCTCACTGCGGCGCTCCGGAGCGGCGGCCTCTGCTCTGATAGGATCGCTTCATTTTTGCAGGTTTTTCTCTGTGCCCATCGGTTCTTACTCCCTGGCTGGGGAAATCACCTCTTACCAGTGGAGTCGTGGAGAGTAGTGTGATTAACCCTTACCTTCCCTACACTATTATTAGAGGCAGGCTGCAGCTAAACAATCATTATGCCCAATACCGATTACAGTGGGCAGGGCCCAGTGGAGGATGACATTCCCCAAGTGGAATTAACCCCTTCTGGGGATGATTGCCAAACAGTGTTGGCTCCTACAGATCGTTCCCTGGCCTTTCAATCAACTCTGTCTGATGCTATTGCAGCGGCTATGGGATCAATGACTTCGGTCATTTCCCAGACTATCGCTCAGGCCCTCGCTGCCCACCCAGCTGCCTCTCCTACCCCGCAGCCCGCTATGGTTCCTAAACCAGCCGGGCCAGGACCCGCCTCCAGAAAAAGAAATAATAAGGGTGATGATGTTTCCACCAATGTTGGCGCGCCTGGTCCGCGCAAGAGAGCCTGTACGCGTCAGGCAGAACGTACGCGCAGTTGTAAAAGTGCTAGAGCACTACAGGATTGGGAATCCGACTCTGAGATCGGATCTGAGGAGGAGGCTATTGATGACGCCTTTGACGAGGCTGAGGAGGACCCATCAGGGGTCATGGTTGATAACCCCCTACCCGGGTGTAGCTCCCTAATGTCTGCTGCAGAAGGTATGCCTGCATCTTTGACGGATCCCTCTGGGGAACCCTTGTTCGACCCAGATTCGCTCCACCACCCCCACTCGGCTGAGTGGTTACCGTTGGAGCACGTTTCCAAATATTTGGAGGCTAGAGTGCGTTGTCCTCTTTCCAAAGAGGCTCGCAATAAGCTTAGGGCGGAATGCCCCAGACCTGTCATCCCTAACAGGGTATGCGAGACTCCGGCGGTCGATCCCAAAATGACGCAGTTCCTTGCCAAATCCGGTTGGAACCCGCGTAGGGGTCTGGAGTCGGCGCTAAGGTCCTGCCAGGATAAACTCCTGGACATATTTGGCCCGCTAGCTAAACTATTTGACCTGGCAGAGGTCGCAAAGGCCGAGAACAAACAGGTTAATCCGCTAGAGTTAGGCGAATGGGTACAAAGGGCCATTTGCATAGCGGGGAACGTGAATACGTCCTTGGCTATAGAGAGGCGAAAGGCCATCCTCTTCAAAATTGAGCCAAAATTGTCAAACCTAGCTCTTACGGAGGCTGGAAAGGAGGCCCAGGGCCTTTTATTTGGAGAACCTTTCATTAAGGACCTAGGGAGGTTTGTGGGGGCTTTCACGGCCCTAGACAAGGCCCAGACCTCTATGAAGAGAGTTTTTCACGGTAGGGTCTCTACTAGGGCCGGCAGCTTCAGGGGCCGCCTGTCCGGCCGTGCCCAGTTTCAGTCCCGTGGTTCGGGCCGAGGCTCCTTCTCCCAGAGGTCTTCCTTCCAGGAGCAGAGACGAGAACAGTCATCGTTCTTCCCTTCACGAGGAAGCTCCTGGCGTCCAAGAGGATATAGAAGAAATCCTTCTTCTAGACGTCCCTACGGTGAGTCTACCAACTCGTTTCAATTCTTTAGAGGCTTGTGTAGGGGGCAGACTACGTCTTTTTTCTCCAGCTTGGTCCCGCATCACCTCAGACCAATGGGTCCTGTCTACGGTCAGGGGTTTCCATATCGAGCTGACGTCCTCCCCACTATCCATCCCACCTCCGCACCCGGCAATACTCTCGGCGGAAAACCGCATACTGGTCGACTCAGAACTGTCGGATCTTGTCCGCAAAGGAGCCATAGAACCGGCTCCAATGTCCCCTTGCCTGATAATCAGCAATATTTTTCTAGTGGCAAAAAAGGGGGGCCAACTTCGGCCTGTTATCAATTTACGCGCCCTCAACGCGTTTGTCAGATACCGCCATTTCAAAATGGAGGGCATCCATCTCCTTCGGGACCTCCTACAGATGGGCGATTGGATGGTCAAGCTGGACTTGAAGGACGCTTATCTTACTGTCCCAGTAGAGGACGCGTCCAGGAACCTTCTCTGTTTCTCTTGGCAGGACAGGATTTGGCGGTTCACGTGCCTCCCATTCGGCCTATCTTCAGCTCCCTGGTGTTTCACCAAGCTGATGCGTCCGGCTATGGCGTGGCTACGCAGTCGTGGAGTTCGTCTCATCGTATATCTGTCGGATCTGGGTTTCCTTTTCACTGGTATAACTGATATATGGTATACGTTCCACCTATCAAAATCAAATCACTGTCGTTTGGAACGCTACATTTCTGTTAAAACTGTTACTTTATTAATCAGAAAAACAAAAGGGAAGGGGGACTAACCTATATTAAAATTCTAGGACACCATCCATTCAGTATAGGGTCGATATGAGGACCTATAAGCCGCATACACGGTAAATGCAGCTGCGGATGGGGTCACTAGAAATGCCGCAGGCTAGTGCTATACTGCAAGTGAAAGCAGAGGGCCATGGGGCCGTGCTAATTGATTCCACAGAAGTAAGCACTAAGGTGCGGTCAGTGTGCTCTGAATCACTACCAGCTCATGGATCCCTCGACTAAAGTTATGGATAGACTAATCCAGTGATAAACATCTGCCTGCAGAAGCCGATCTCAATTGAATCCATCCGTTCATGTGAAACGGATGTCTAAGAATCGGCCCTGCAGACACGAATCACTGGATCTAAGCTAAGCTGGGTGAAACAGGCAGATCTGGATTGCTGTTGCTCATCTAACTGCAGAGGGCTGAGAACCGCAGACCTCAACTGCAGTGTGAGCGCAAAGCAGATACAAATGAACATTGATTCATCCCCACACCACACTCAACGCGTTTCGCCATAAGGCTCGTCAGGAGCGTGTATCTGTGGTTCGCAGGATAAATATTCAAAGCTGCTAAGCCTCCATTACAGAGGCTGCAGCTGTAAGTACGAGGTGGCCGAACGCGGCCGCTCAGGTGCACAGAATATGAGGAGAGTCCTCCTCCCCTCAACTGAGCCCCGCCTGCAGAACGGCCAATGAGGATGCAGGAGGCGCGGCATCGCCGCATCATCCATCCCGCCCCCATTGTGCCGCCCCCTCGATGAGACCGGCCCAGATGAATGTAATAACATTCTGCATTAGAGTTAGAGTAGATATATACGGCGTCTTACTACCCTGGCAACGCTTGTATAGCTCCGATCGGGACGGGGATCATGAAGTGGTATGAACTACATTGTATTTTATTTAATTTTTTTTTTTATTATTATTATTTTTTTTATTTTATTTTTTTTTTTATTTAATTAATTGAGGACATCAATCGGTGGTGGTGGAGACAATACAGGAGGGTCAGGAAAGACCCAGCAGCATTTTTACTAGACGGCAATACTGTGATCAGGCTGATTTAAAGGGGCAGTGTATGGTATAATGTGGTATAAGTAATCCACAACCAATAATTACACTATCACACCCCTGGTATCTCCTAGCCCCCTCAATTGCCTAGGTGATCTAATGACATAGAGTCATTAGTAGTCCATGCCGCTGAGACACACGGATCGTGGGCAGTATGTCATCACCCCTAATGTTCCCCCGTTGCACCTCAGCTCCAGGGATCTAGAGAAAACACACAAAGGAATTATACTCATTTAGTCCCTGGGGCTGGAGCGCACATAGGCGGTAAATCCACTGTGTCTCTTTTTGCAATAACCGCCTATCAAAGTCGCCTCCTCTTGGCGCTCTTCTGACCACCTCCACAGCCTGAAATTTGATGACATCCACATCACCGTTGTGCATGGTTGATATGTGTCTGGCAATGGGGGTGTCAGCCCCTTTGCGGATGTCATTTAGGTGTTCTGCTATTCTTCTACGGAATTCTCTTGTGGTTTTACCCACATATTGCTTTCCGCAAACACAAGTGGCCAAATATACCAGGCCTCTTGTTTTGCAATTGACAAATGATCTGATAGTAAATCTCTGTTCGGTGACGCTACAGATAAATGTAGCGCCAGTCTGGATTGCAGGGCAAGCCACGCAGCTGCCACAGCGGAAGGTCCCTTTGAGGCTGGTACTCAGCCATGTGGATGTAGTCGGGCCCTGAAAAAAGCTGTGCACCAGGCGATCTCTCAAACTACGTCCACGTCTGTACGTGATTAGAGGTACATCGCCTATCATATCCCCAATATCTGGGTCTGATTTAAGAATACCCCAGTAGGTCGTCAGCAAGTCACGCACTGTGTTGTGTGCTTCATCATATGTGGCTATGATGCGCAACTGGTCCATTCCAGCCGATCCCGACCTAGGGGTAAGGAGGGCATCCCGGTTTTGTGCCAGTGAATGCTGGTACGCTTTAGTTAGTACATGTTGTGGGTACCCCCTACTCCTAAATCTGGTTCGTAGATCACTGGATGCCGTTCTGAAATCCGACATACTGGAGCAGTTACGCCTTACCCGAAGGTATTGCCCTTTTGGAATTCCCCTCTTCAGGGGCAGGGGGTGGCAACTGTCCCAACTAAGGAGGCTGTTTGTTGCAGTCTCCTTGCGGAACAGCCGTGTGCCAATATTGCCCATCCTGTCCCTGAAGATGGTTAAATCCAGAAAGTTGATTTGAGATTCCTGGATCTCTGATGTAAAAAATAATCCCATAGTGTTTATGTTCAGGTCTGAAACAAACCGATTGAAGTTCTCAACACTCCCAGACCATAAAATCAATACATCATCGATGAAGCGAAACCACAAATTAATGTGGTCAGCCCATCTCTGATTATCCGCGAACACAACTTCACGTTCCCACCAGCCCAGGTAGAGATTGGCGAAGGTCGGGGCACAGGGGCTCCCCATCGCCACTCCCCTGAGCTGGTGGTACATGCGATGATCAAAGATAAAACAGTTGTGCTCAAGGATAAATTTCATTAGTTCAAGAATAAATTCGTTATGCTGCCAGCAATGGGTGCCACGTTGACTAAGGAAAGAGGCCACAACTCCACACCCCCTATCATGGGGTATGGAGCTGTACAAGGCCTCAACATCCAGGCTGGCCAGCATAACGTTCTCACCAAGATGTATTCCTTCCAATTTTTTGATTACATCCATAGAATCACGTACATACGAGGATAGGGACACCGCAAATGGTCGTAAAATCCTATCCACGTATGTACTGATTGGATGTGTCAAACTCCCAGTCCCTGACACAATAGGACGTCCCTTTAAAGGGGTAAGTCCCTTGTGCACCTTGGGTAACCCATAGAAACAAGGGATCTGGGGATGTTTGGGAAACAAAAACTCAAATTCAGATCTACTGATAAGGGCATGATCGTGTGCTGTGTCCAAGAGGTCCTTCAATTGCCTCCTGAACATCTCAGTAGGATTTGATTCCAGCACACGATAACATGATTTATCACTGAGAATGTTCAGACACATGATCTTATATTGGTCACAGTTCATTACGACAATATTCCCTCCCTTGTCCGATGGTTTAATGACAAGGGAGTTGTCGCGTTCCAGTGAAATTAGGGCCTCAATCTCCCTTTTCCGGAGATTGGACTCAGTCCCCTTCAATGTGTCGAGCTTTCTCAGTTGGTCTGTGACGACCTTGAGAAAAATGTCAGGTGGTGTGCCATCACTAAGGGGCGGGTTTTTAGTAGAGGACAATTTGAGGTCCGTAAATGGACCCTCACCAATCTCCCTACTCCCTTCCTCCATAAGGGATGCCAGTAGTTGGATATCCGGCAGGTCATTTATGTCCACACCCAATTCATTGCACTGTTGTTGATTATGTGTAGCAAAGAATTTTTTCCATTTAAGTTTCCTCACGAATAAGGTCAAATCCTTGACCCATTCGAAGGAGCTAAAGGAACAGGTGGGAACAAATGATAGGCCCTTGCTAAGTAGTTCCAGTTCTACCTCCGTAAGTGACCTATCAGACAAGTTAATAATTTGTAACTTGTCCCTGGACCTGTTTTTTCCTAGAGGGTTTACAGTCTCGTAATCAGCTGCACCCATTCTATGATGGTGTACTATTGGTTCTTGCTGTTTCTGAGACTGTAGGACCTCGTAGTTTGGTTCCCTAAAAAACCTCCCCGTGATCTGGGGTTCCTACCTCTGCCTCCCCTTCCTCTAGATCCCTTATTAGAGGGTTGGAAGATGGGGTATTGGCTATTCTGGTAGGAGGTACCTTCCAATTCAGTTTCCCCCTCAGAGGATGAGGGTTCTGTCTCAACCTCAAGGGTCCTTGCAGTTTTAGTCGCAAAATCGAGAATGCGCCCTTCTTTAAAATCAGCTTTATCTCTCAAAAATTGAGAGTGCTTACGTTCTTTAAGCTGGGCCGTAAACCGTTCCACCGTCTGTTGCAAAAAGACCTCCTTACGCGTAAACTCAGAGTTACTGGAGAATTTGCTCACTTCTGCAATTTGCTCCTGCAACAATGTGGTGTTTTTAGTGTGCAGGGCCTTTTCCTCCTCCAGCAACAATGCCATAAGTCTGAGGGAGCTCTCAACGGCCTCTTTTTCCCACTTCTTACGGAACTCTGGGGACTGAATTCTGTTGGACGGAAGGAAGGGAATCCGCATACCCCTGGGGACTATTTGATGTTGGATATAGGTTTCCAGGGTTTGAATTTCCCACCACCCTCTGACTTGGTCCTTTGTAAATTTTGGTGAGTAATTTAAATGAACCAGTGATACTTAATGCACGGTTGGTTGGGGGTAGATCTGCCTCAGAAAAAAACACTCTAGCTTCCTCATCCCATTTATCACTGCAAATACCTGCCGCCAAAAAGCCTGCCATTACTCTCAAGCAATATATAAGGAAAATTTCACTGGTATAACTGATATATGGTATACGTTCCACCTATCAAAATCAAATCACTGTCGTTTGGAACGCTACATTTCTGTTAAAACTGTTACTGACCTCTATGAAGAGAGTTTTTCACGGTAGGGTCTCTACTAGGGCCGGCAGCTTCAGGGGCCGCCTGTCCGGCCGTGCCCAGTTTCAGTCCCGTGGTTCGGGCCGAGGCTCCTTCTCCCAGAGGTCTTCCTTCCAGGAGCAGAGACGAGAACAGTCATCGTTCTTCCCTTCACGAGGAAGCTCCTGGCGTCCAAGAGGATATAGAAGAAATCCTTCTTCTAGACGTCCCTACGGTGAGTCTACCAACTCGTTTCAATTCTTTAGAGGCTTGTGTAGGGGGCAGACTACGTCTTTTTTCTCCAGCTTGGTCCCGCATCACCTCAGACCAATGGGTCCTGTCTACGGTCAGGGGTTTCCATATCGAGCTGACGTCCTCCCCACTATCCATCCCACCTCCGCACCCGGCAATACTCTCGGCGGAAAACCGCATACTGGTCGACTCAGAACTGTCGGATCTTGTCCGCAAAGGAGCCATAGAACCGGCTCCAATGTCCCCTTGCCTGATAATCAGCAATATTTTTCTAGTGGCAAAAAAGGGGGGCCAACTTCGGCCTGTTATCAATTTACGCGCCCTCAACGCGTTTGTCAGATACCGCCATTTCAAAATGGAGGGCATCCATCTCCTTCGGGACCTCCTACAGATGGGCGATTGGATGGTCAAGCTGGACTTGAAGGACGCTTATCTTACTGTCCCAGTAGAGGACGCGTCCAGGAACCTTCTCTGTTTCTCTTGGCAGGACAGGATTTGGCGGTTCACGTGCCTCCCATTCGGCCTATCTTCAGCTCCCTGGTGTTTCACCAAGCTGAGCGTCCGGCTATGGCGTGGCTACGCAGTCGTGGAGTTCGTCTCATCGTATATCTGTCGGATCTAGGTTTCCTCCTCAATCAGGAGAAATCTTGCCTCACCCCGTCTCACGAGATGGAGTTCTTGGGGTTTCTGGTGGATTCCACGGCAGGGACGCTCAGCCTACCCGGCCAAGGTTCGGTCCATACGGAAGGAGTTGTGCAGAGCCAGGTCGTCTTCCCAGATCCCTTTACGCCAACTAGCCAGGATCATAGGTCTGCTGGCCTCATCTATCCAGGCGGTTTTCCCAGCCCCGCTCCACTACCGGGCTCTGCAGCGCCTGAAGATCTCCCACCTACGGGCGGGAGCTTCCTATGCGGATTGGATCTCGCTGGACGAGGAGACCAAGGAGGAACTATCCTGGTGGATCCACGATCTGCAAGCTTGGAACGGCAAGGCAATCTTCGGCCATCGTCCGGATTTCGTGGTGGATTCGGATGCCAGCCTGTCGGGCTGGGGAGCGCACTGCGAGGGGATCACGACTGGAGGCGGTTGGTCAGAGGCCGAGGCAGGATTCCATATCAATGCGCTGGAACTGTTGGCTGGATCATTTGCGATCAAGAGCTTCACGAAAGACACGGCAAGATCCTGCATCCAACTACGCATGGACAATGTGTCAGCGGTGAGGTACATCAACGGCATGGCCGGTACCCGCTCCACCATCTTGTCTCATTTGGCGAAGGATTTCTGGGACTACTGTCTAGACAAGGAATTGATTGTTTTGGCGGAATATCTCCCTGGCGTCCAGAACATTCATGCGGATTGGAGTTCTCGGTATCTTTCCGATTCCAGCGACTGGCAGTTAGATCCAACGGTGTTCCGTTCTTTAATGTCAGATTGGGGTCCTTGCTGCATCGACCTGTTTGCTTCCCGTCTCAACTCGCAACTTCAACGTTTTTACAGTTGGCGCCCGGACCCGGAAGCCGAAGCGGTGGACGCGTTTCTGCAGGATTGGTCCAGAGATCTGCTTTACGCGTTTCCTCCATTCCAGCTGATCCCCAGGACCCTGATTCATGTGCGACGTTATTCGGCGGATCTGGTGCTGCTGGTCCCATTTTGGAACTCCCAGTCATGGTTTCCCCACCTTCTGGAGATGATGATAGAGATCCCGTACCTGCTCCCGACATCTCAGACTCTCCTCCGAGGACCGAATCACTAACTACATCCTCTTCTCCTAGACGAATCCCTGCGCCTGCTGGCATGTCGGATTTCAGGGGACCCTGGGAGGTCCCAGGAGTTTCGGGAACAGCTAGAGTCCTTTTGGAAAATGCATGGGCCCCAGGCACCAGAAGATCTTACAGATCAGCCTGGGGATCTTGGGCTCGCTGGTGCGTGGCTAGGGACTTGGATCCCGTATCGGCACCTGTGACGGAGATCTTGCATTTCCTATCGTCTTTGTTTGACCAGGGCAAGGCTTATCGCACAATCAGCCTGTTCAGATCGGCTATTTCTGCCTCTCACCAAGGGTTTGAGGGTACCCCTGCGGGACAACATCCCTTAGTATGTCGTCTCCTGCGCGGTTCTCGGATGTCTCGTCCTCCTAGGCCTAGATTTTCTGCCACTTGGGATGTGTCTTGTGTCCTTTCCTTTTTATCTTCTTGGCCTCAGAATGCGGACCTTTCCCTTCGGCAACTGTCGGCGAAGCTCGTCACTCTCTTTTGTCTGATTTCCTGCAAGCGGGTTTCAGACGTCCGGGCTTTGGACTATGATGCACGCTCGTACACCCCGGAGGGGGTCTCTTTTGACATCTCTAGGAGGGCTAAGACCCACATACGTTCGGTCGCTTATCCTGCTTTCCCGGCTTCGCCTTCACTTTGCCCAGTGGCGTGCCTCAGGGAATATGAAGCTCGCACTTCTCTTCATCGGTCACGTGAGTTTCCGCAGCTTTTCCTTTCGACCATTCGTCCTTTTGCCCCAGTGACCACTCCCACGCTGGCTAGGTGGATGAAGTGGATCATGGAACTTGCGGGCGTAGACACTTCTATATTTTCGGCGCATTCCGCTAGGGGGGCATCTGCTACCTCTTTGGCGGTTTCTGGCGCCAGACTGGAGGACATTTTGAAACTGGCGGACTGGTCCAGAGTCTCCACGTTCAGGGAATTTTACTTCCGTCCAGGTCCTCACGTTTTCTCGTCAATTATTGAGAATTTATCTTAACTTTGAACTTGCAATACGAGCCTCCGGGTCTTGTAATAAAATCAGGTGATTTTCCTATTTCATGACGTAAAGTCATGATTTTATTAAAGACACGGAGGCGAGTATTGCCCACCCTATGTTTTCCCTCCCTATGTGGGTTTTAAAATAGGAATGATTTTGATTGTGTGTCATTGCATATTGCTTTCACTCTATGAGTTTTTTCCTGAGTAGGTTTGTCGCAACCAATTGTTTGTGAATACAATGCACCAATTTGCTTCTATCATTGTTCTGTTTTTCGCCTTTTTTCAGGTTGAGATCGGCCTATTCAGTGGTAGCCTTTGGTCTACGTCCTGGTTCGGAGGGTCGGCAGTTTGGTTCCAGCCGATCGTGTGATGTGGACAGCTTCAGGAGATTCTTCAGCGTTGTTCCTGTTGTTCCAGTTCGCTTCCGGTTGGATGGCGCTTTGTTCCCAGGCTGTTCCGGTTCCTGGCTGGCGGTTCAGTTGGACTTTTCGGTTTGGACTTACAAAGAAAGAGGAGGTTTTGCAGGCGGTGTGGCCTGTTATAGGGGGACTATGGGGAGGGGCTGATCACATGTTTCAATATTTTTATTTTTTCTTTGCTGCTATTGGTCAGAGTAAAGAAGGAGAATAGCAATACTCGCCTCCGTGTCTTTATAAAATCATGACTTTACGTCATGAAATAGGAAAATCACCTGATTATACAGCCACCACTAGAGGGAGCTCACTACATACAGAATATACAGTCACCACTGGAGGGAGCTCACTACATACAGATTATACAGCCACCACTAGAGGGAGCTCACTACATACAGATTATACAGTCACTACTAGAGGAAGCTCACTACATACAGATTATACAGCCACTACTAGAGGAAGCTCACTACATACAGATTATACAGCCACCACTAGAGGGAGCTCACTACATACAGATCATACAGCCACCACTAGAGGGAGCTCAGTGCATACAGATTATACATCCACCACTAGAGGAAGCTCACTACATACAGATCATACAGCCACCACTAGAGGGAGCTCACTACATACAGATTATACAGCCACCACTAGAGGGAGCTCACTACATACAGATTATACAGCCACCACTAGAGGGAGCTCACTACATGCAGATTATACAGCCACCACTAGAGGGAGCTCAGGAGATTACTGCATACAGATTATACAGTCACCACTAGAGGGAGCTCAGGAGATTACTACATACAGATTATGCAGCCACCACTAGAGGGAGCTCACTACATACAGATTATACAGCCACCACTAGAGGTGCACAATAGACAGGGAGAAATGCCCTGTGGAAATATGCTGCACTGCGATATAGATGTACTAACGTGTGGCTGCACAAGGGCCTTTTAGTGATGTGAGACAGATCAGTCTGATCCCTGTCTGGCCCATACTCACAGCCACTCTATTCAGAAAGAGAGCATGGAGTTTCTACAGGAGAGAGGTTGGAGCTGGATGCACAGGCTCTGATGTGTGATTCTCCATCCACTACGGTACAAGCCATTCTTACCATAGGAAATAAGGACATTTGTCAGACCTTCTAGAATATTAGGCTGGTGGAAGTTGCAGGCTAAAACTGACCACCCTCATTCAGCTCAGTGGGTGGATGTGCACATTACTACATTGAAGAAGTAGCTGCCACCATGACCCATGAATCCGCAATGTCCTTAAACAGCAATTAAAAATTATGTATTGTCATTGCACAAAGCAACAGGACTACATCGAGCAAAGTGCAATCCTTCAAGAAAGGATTTTAGAGAAGGGTTAAGAAATGGAAGAGAACACAAGTGGCAGATACAGTAGAGGAGAAGAAAATATCTGACAAAAAAAAGAAAGGAGAATTTAGTTTTTTCTTTTGTTTCCTAATGGTGAAATAAAAAATGTTATTAAAAAAACTTGGTTTGTTTAAAAAAAAATAACCCTGTCCTTAGTCCTCTTACAGCCCCCAAACCTACTTTCATCTTCTCAGGAGCCCCTAACCTTGGAGACCTATTAGAAGCTCGAACTCTGACCAGTCAACCAGTTTAAGGCCTCTTGCACACGACTGTATTCTCTTTCCGTGTCCGTTCCGTTTTATTTGTGGACCGAATGCAGAACCATTCATTTCAATGGGTCCACAAAACAAAACAGAAGTTACTCCGTGTGCATTCCGTTTCCGTTTGTCCGTATTTCTGTTCCGCAACAAAATAGAACAGTTCCTATTATTATCCGCATTACGGACAAGGATAGTACTGTCCGAATTAAGGGTCAGCTGTTCCGTTCTGCAAAATATGGAATGCACACGGATGTCATCCGTATTTTTTATGAATCTGTTTATTGCAGACGGCAAAATACATACGGTCGTGTGCATGAGCCCTAAGGAATATGTTTACATGGTGCGGTGTCATAAAAATAAAAGACAAAAGAGACAAGTCCAGGTAGTGTAGTATCCAGGGGCCTTGCTAGGGTCTCAAAGGATCCGGGGCCCAACCCCCAATGAATATGGCCCAGTTCTCTAAGGCTACTTTCACACTTGCGGTAGCTTTCTCCTGCCGGCTGTTCCGCTCTGGCCCCATACACTATAATGCGGCGGGCCGGAGGTCCAGCCGCAGCACGGCAAACATGCAGAGAGGCAGCTGGAATAAAACTGCAGCATGCTGTCGCTTTTTCAGCCCACCTCTCTGCATGTTTGCCGTACTCCCCGGGAAGTCTATCATTCCCGCGCACGCTGCATTTTGCTGTACTCGCCATACAGCAGCTGTCACATCCAGCGCCTCCAGGTGACGTCTCCTCCGATGTAGATCTTCTCTCTCATCATCTTCTCCATTCGGTCCGGACTTCTCTCAGCCGCCTCGTCTCTGCAGAGTGTGACACACGGACATCTTAGTGTCTTTACTTTTCTATCATCATCCCCCAACCTGGAGCCCCCACAGTGTTATCCTGCTGCTCGCTGTGCCCCCCAATACCCAATGAGGGATGGCATTAGTGTCACTGCTGCTCATATTGTGGAGGAGATCACTGCATGGAAATGTGTTTCCTCCAATGATGAACAGGAGATTGTCAGGAAGGAACGCTTCTGTATGGGGACGAGCGATGGAATTAGTGATCATTGATCCCCATACTGTGGAGGAGATCGCTGCATGTGAATGTGTCTCCTCCACTGACAAGTAGGAGATTGTAAGGAAGGAACACTTCCAGTGGCGTAGGTATCGGGGAAGCAGGGGAAGTGACTGCTTCGGGGCCCGAGCTTAGTCGGGGCCCGGGAGCAGTAGCAGGGGTGTGGCCAGCAGGGCCATGTTTCTAATAATTTAATGTTTTTTCATTTATTTTATATTTTCTCAGTCTGAGGGGAGGTGGGGGCCGTAACGCTGCAGACATAAACAAGAGGGGGGGGGGGGATTCTCCTCCCTCTGCTGCACTGTGGTATCTGATTGGCCGAGCAGCAGTGAGCGGAAGCTGCTTCTCCACCAATCATTTCAAGTGATAAACAGAGCCCGCCTCCAGACGACAAGAAGCACCATGTGGACCCTGGATGGGACTGACTGCCGCCTGCCCAGGCCGCCTCCCTTGCCTGCCCAGCCGCCTCCCTTGCCTGCCCGGCCGCCTCCCTTGCCTGCCTACCTCTCATGTAGCGCCGCAGACCTCCTGCTCTGACTGTAACAGACAGCCAAAAAGCTGGAGCACCCATGAGCAGCAGCACTGTCCTCTGGGCACCGCTGCAGCCTGCTAGCCAGCTAATGCTGCCAACCTCCCGCTTAGGACTCCCTGCCAGCCTGACCAAAAATGGTGAGTCTGTGCCCCCTGCTCTGTACTGTGCCCCCTGCCCTGTACTGTGCCACCCTCCCTGTATGTGCCCTTTGATCTACACTAAGCCCCCTGCCCTGTACTGTGCCACCTGCCCTGTACTGTGCCCTCTGACCTACACTAAGCCCCTGCCCTGTACTGTGCCACCTGCCCTGTACTGTGCCCTTTGACCTACACTAAGCCCCCTGCCCTGTACTGTGCCCTCTGACCTACACTAAGCCCCCTGCCCTGTACTGTGCCCCCTGCCCTGTATTTGTCTACCACCCTTTACTGTGCCCCTTGCCCTGTGTCCTATTCCCTGCACTGTGCCCCATTATAATACCGTGTAGGAGGCATATTACAGGAGTATAAGGAGATACCCCTGTACTGTGTCTACTAATCTGTACTATGCCCTCTTATACCCTGTATTGTGCCCCCTTACCATAACCTGTACAGTGCTCCTAGCCATACCCTGTACTTTGCCCTTTTATACACTGTGCCCCTGATGATATATTGTACTGTGCCCGCTTATACTCTGTTATCCAGTCACTGTGTGGTGGCATTATGCAGTCATGATTTGGGGCTATAACCTGTGATGTACACTACAATCCGCTCCCGCCTGTGACGTACACTACAATCCGCTCCCTCCTGTGACGTACACTACAGTCCGCTCCCACCTGTGACCCACACTACAGTCCGCTCCCACCTGTGACGCACACTACAGTCCGCTCCCTCCTGTGACCACACTACAGTCCGCTCCCACCTGTGACGCACACTACAGTCCGCTTCCACCTGTGACGCACACTACAGTCCGCTCCCACCTGTGACGCACACTACAGTCCGCTCCCACCTGTGACGACACTACAGTCCGCTCCCACCTGTGACGCACACTACAGTCCGCTCCCACCTGTGACGCACACTACAGTCCGCTCCCACCTGTGACGCACACTACAGTCCGCTCCCACCTGTGACGCACACTACAGTCCGCTTCCACCTGTGACGCACACTACAGTCCGCTCCCACCTGTGACGCACACTACAGTCCGCTCCCACCTGTGACGCACACTACAGTCCGCTCCCACTGTGACGTACACTACAGTCCGCTCCCACCTGTGACGTACACTACAGTCCGCTCCCACCTGTGACGCACACTACAGTCCGCTTCCACCTGTGACGCACACTACAGTCCGCTCCCACCTGTGACGCACACTACAGTCCGCTCCCACCTGTGACGCACACTACAGTCCGCTCCCACCTGTGACGCACACTACAGTCCGCTCCCACCTGTGACGTACACTACAGTCCGCTCCCACCTGTGACGCACACTACAGTCCGCTCCCACCTGTGACGCACACTACAGTCCGCTCCCACCTGTGACGCACACTACAGTCCGCTCCCACCTGTGACGCACACTACAGTCCGCTCCCACCTGTGACGCACACTACAGTCCACTCCCACCTGTGACGTACACTACAGTCCGCTCCCACCTGTGACGCACACTACAGTCCGCTCCCCTTTGACGCACACTACAGTCTGTTCGCCTGTGAGGCACACTACAGTCTGTTCGCCTGTGAGGCACACTACAGTCCGCTCCCTCCTGTGACGCACACTACAGTCCGCTCCCACCTGTGACGCACACTACAGTCCGCTCCCACCTGTGACGCACACTACAGTCCGCTCCCACCTGTGACGCACACTACAGTCCGCTCCCAGCCTGTGACGCACACTACAGTCCGCTCCCACCTGTGACGCACACTACAGTCCGCTCCCACCTGTGACGCACACTACAGTCCGCTCCCACCTGTGACGCACACTACAGTCCGCTCCCACCTGTGACGCACACTACAGTCCGCTCCCACCTGTGACGTACACTACAGTCCGCTCCCACCTGTGACGCACACTACAGTCCGCTCCCACCTGTGACGCACACTACAGTCCGCTCCCACCTGTGACGCACACTACTGTCCGCTCCCACCTGTGACGCACACTACAGTCCGCTCCCACCTGTGACGCACACTACAGTCCACTCCCACCTGTGACGTACACTACAGTCCGCTCCCACCTGTGACGCACACTACAGTCCGCTCCCACCTTGACGCACACTACAGTCCGTCACCTGTGACGCACACTACAGTCTGTCGCTGTGACGCACACTACAGTCCGTTCCATGTGACCACACTACAGTCCGCTCCCACCTGTGACGCACACTACAGTCCGCTCCCACCTCTGACGCACACTACAGTCCGCTCCCACCTGTGAGCACACTACAGTCGTTCGCCTGTGAGGCACACTACAGTCCGCTCCCACCTGTGATGTACACTACAGTCCGCTCCCACCTGTGATGTACACTACAGTCCGCTCCCACCTGTGATGTACACTACAGTCCGCTCCCACCTGTGACGCACACTACAGTCTGTTCGCCTGTGACGCACACTACAGTCGAGTCCTATAGTTTTAGGATTAGATGTAACATTTCTCCCTGGTATATTGTTCATCTGCTCCCCATCTCTCACTGTATATAAATATAATACACAATAGACAGGACACGGATGGGGTGAAAAATGCAGCTTTATTAGATTATGGAGCTGGAGACAAACTGGGGCCACAAGGACATCACCTGGAAGAGGAGGGAGGGAAAGTCAGTAGGAAATATCATGATGATGATGATAACTATAATAGCAGATCTGCAGTTCAACATTTTACCCACAATCCAGGAAGACTCCCAAATCCCCAATCTGATACTCGATAAAAAAAACGATGCTGCTGCCGTCCCAGATCTATACATCTATAGGGTCAATAACTGTTTATACTTTATTAATTGGCCTATATAGGAGAATCAGCCCCTTTCCCATTCATGATCTAGACCCTAAGTCTGAAAATTAGACTCTGCCTCTACTGGAGGACCAGCATCTATGTGTACTGGAGGACCAGCCTCTATGTGTACTGAAGGATCAGCATCTATGTGTACTGGAGGACCAGCCTCTATCCGTACTGGAGTACCAGCCTCTATGTGTACTGGAGGACCAGCCTCTATGTGTATTGGAGGACCAGCCTCTATCCGTACTGGAGGACCAGCCTCTATCCATTATGGAGGGCCGGCCTCTATTTATACTGCAGGACCAGCCTCTATCCGTACTGGAGGACACGCCTCTATCCATTATAGAGGGCCAGCCTCTATTCATACTGGAGGACCAGGCTCTATCTATACTGGAGGAGAAGCCTCTATCTGTACTGGAGGACCAGCCTCTATGTGTACTGGAGAACCAGCCTCTATGTGTACTGGAGGACCAGCCTCTATCTGTACTGGTGGACCACCCTCTATCCATACTGGAGGACCACTCTTTATCCATACTGGAGGACCAGCCTCCATCCATACTGGAGGACCAGCCTCCATCCATACTGGAGGACCAGCCTCCATCTATACAGGAGGAAAAGCCTATATCTATACAGGAGGACAAGCCTCTATCTGTACTGGAGGACCAGCCTCTATCCGTACTGCAGGAAAAGGTTCTACCTATACTGAAGGACCAGTCTTTATCCGTACTGAAGGACCAGCCTCTATTTATACTGGAGGACCAGTATCTATCCATACTGGAGGACCAGCCTCTATTCATACTGGAGGACCAAAATCTATTTATACTGGATCATGAGACTCTATCTATAGTGGAGAACCAGCTTCTTTCCAAATAAGAGATACAACCTCTATCTGGACTGGTGGTCCAATCTCTATCCATACTGGAGGGCCAGCTTCTACTTATATTGGAGGACCAGTATCTATTTATACTGGAGGACCAGCTTCTACTTATACTGGATGACCAGTCTCTATCCATATTGGAAGACCAGCCTCTTTCTTTACTGGAGGACCAATCTTTATTTATACTGGAGACCAACCACTATCTGTACTGGAGGACTAGCTTCTATATGTACTGGAAGACCAGCCTCTATTCATACTGGAGTACCAAAATCTATTTATACTGGAGAATGAGTCTCTATCTATAGTGGAGAACCAGCCTCTTTCCAAATAAGAGGTACAACCTCTATCTAGACTGGTGGTCCAATCTCTATCCATACTGGAGGACCAGCTTCTATCTACACTGGAGGACCAGCCTCTATGTAAAAATGGAGGACCAACCTCTATCTATTCTGGAGGACCAGGCTATATCTATACTACAGGACCAGTCTCTATCCACATTGGAGGACAGGCCTCTATCAACACTGGAAGGCCAGCCTCTACCTATACTGGAGGACCATCCTTTGTTTATACCGGAGGGCCAGTCTCAATCCATACTGGAGGGCCAGCTTTTATCTGTACTGGAGGACCAGTCTCTATCCATACTGCAGGAACAGTCTTATCCATACTGGATGACCAGCCTCTATTTATACTGGAGAACCAACCTCTATCTATACTGGAGGACCACACCTCTATCCATACTGGAGGACTAACCTCTATCCATACTGGAGGACCAACCTCTATCCATACTGGAGGACCAACCTCTATCCATACTGGAGGACCAACCTCTATCCATACTGGAGGACCAACCTCTATCCATACTGGAGGACCAACCTCTATCCATACTGGAGGACCAACCTCTATCCATACTGGAGGACCAACCTCTATCCATACTGGAGGACCAACCTCTATCCATACTGGAGGACCAACCTCTATCCATACTGGAGGACCAGTCTCTATACTGGAGAACCAGACTCTATCCATACTGGAGGACCAGCTTCTATCCATACTGGAGGACCAACCTCTATCTATACTGGAGGACCAGTCTCTATCCATACTGGAGGACCAGCCTCTATACTGGAGAACCACTTTTTCTGGGTTTGAACCACTTACCATTGATGAGACTGTAAGTGACTATGGAGTGCTCAGATAGAAGACCTGGCTGGAAGTGGTAACCCCACGGTAGGTGTCTGCGTAATGACCCATCTTTGGACATCCGGCACTGGGGCAGGTTCTGCAGCCACTCTGGAATATAAAGGGGTGATATTAATGCATGTGTCATACATGACCGGTTCAGTGCATCATCCTGAACACATGTACTGCATACAGAAAATCCGAGAATTTACAGCACACAGTAAGGAAAACGCTGGGCCCAAGAGCTTATATTCTAGATTGTCACGGCCACGGTTATGGCCGTGACTCCTTGGGAGCCGCATACAGTTGCCCGCGGTTTGGGTTGTTGTGTCAACCGCAGCTGAGGCATAATGTAGTTAGCCTCAGTGCGGTTGCCGCGGACAACAGCTTTGTGTGCGGTTCCCTTGGAGTTGTGTGCGGGTGTGTATGCACTTTTTGTATGTCTGTGTGCACTGTGTTGTTTTGGTGTGCACTGACATCATTCCCTGCACTGTGGTTGCCCGTGGCAACGTTTGGTTGTAGTGTGTGTACATGTGGTGGCACTGTCCCGGCCCTCGGGCTGACTCCCAGGACATAGTTGCCACCCATGTCGTTGCCGGCGGCCACAGCCACAGTGTGTGCTGGATTTGGACACTTCCCCTTTATGTTATGTTTTCCCTTCTGTGGTATTGGAAGGGTTAACTCCCTTTCTGTGTGTGTGAGTCACGGGGTGTGTCTGATTGTTGGGTGTGGCCTCTGGGCCCTATATAGCCTCTGTGTTTGCTATGGCTCAGTGGGTTGCTTCAGCCATGCTTGCTGGAGCAGCCTCTTGTGTTTCTATCTGCCAGTGAGAGCCACCCCTGTGGTCATAAAGATATTGTCGTTATGTTTATGTCTTGCTGTGTGTGATGTGGAATGTTATGTTCTGTTGGGACCTTTCTATGTGTTTGGTGCAGCTTACGGTTCTGGATTCCTGTTTGCGCAGGGATCCAGTCAGCAAGGCTGTGACAGGTTGGTGGAACTAGTTAGTTCACCTGCCATATCCATAAGACTGTTGGTGTTTCCCCTTCCCTTGCAGCTTGGCCAGTGAGACCCCTGTTCCTCCGTGTCTAGAAGGAACAGGCTGTCTTACCCTGACTCCTAGCCCAGGGACCGGACGGAGGGTGAGTTAGGGATCTGAGGTTCCTGCGCATGGGTCCTCCTACCATCAAGGTCGGCCCATGCAGGTTAGGAGTTAGGGTCAGGTTAGGGACGCGATAGGAGGTGACCTGCTCCCTAATCCTGTTGTCCTGGTTAAGCAGCGACCATCTTCCTTCATTGCACGGCTGAGGGTTTCCCCCATCCTCAGCCGTGACATAGATACAAGAAGCTTCTCTGCAGCACAGTACAGACATGTTCACTTACAGAGTAGGTGTTCCAGTTTGAGCAGGAGTAGCTCACAAAGGTGTTGGAGTTGGTGATGCTGTCGGTGTAATACCTGATGGCACTGTTATGGTTGCAAGTAATAAAGTTGACGACCCCTGCAAAGAAGATCCAGAAAACATAGAGTTACACCTAAAGAAGACTACACCTATAGAGTGTTATATACACAGGGTTACACCTATAGAATGTTATATATATACAGGGTAACACCTATAGATGGTTATAGGGTAACGCCTATAGAGCGTTATATATACAGGGTTACACCTATAGATGGTTATATGCACAGGGTAACACCTATAGAGGGTTATATATACAGGGTAACACCTATTGAGAGTTATATACACAGGGTTACACCTATAGAGGGTTATATATATACAGGGTAACACCTATTGAGAGTTATATATAGAGGGTTACACCTATAGAGGGTTATATATACAGGGTTACACCTATAGAGGGATATATGTATATGGTTACACCTAGAGAGGGTTATATATACAGGGTTACACCACTACCACCACCATGCTTCACTGATGAGGTGGTATGCTTGGGACCATGAGCAGTTCCTTTCCTTCTCCATACTCTTCTCTTCCCATCACTCTGGTACAAGTTGATCTTGGTCTCATCTGTCCATAGGATGTTGTTCCAGAAATGTGGTGGCAAGTGAAATGCTCAATCGGATTCAGGTCCGGTGATTGACTCGGACATTGCATAACATCCCACTTCTTTCCCTTAAACTCTTTGGTTGCTTTTGCAGGATGCTTTGGGTGATTGTCCATCTGCGCTGTGAAGCGCCGTCCAATGAGTTCTGAAGCATTGGGCTGAATATGAGCAGATAATATTCCCCGAAACCCTTCAGAATTCATCCTGCTGCTTTTGTCAGCAGTCACATCATCAATAAATACAAGAGAAGCAGTTCCATTGGCAGCCATACATGCCCACGCCATGACAATACCACCACCATGCTTCACTGATGAGGGGGTATGCTTAGGACCATGAGCAGCTCCTTTCCTTCTCCATACTCTTCTCTTCCCATCACTCTGGTACAAGTTGATCTTGGTCTCATCTGTCCATAGGATGTTGTTCCAGAACTGTGAATGGCTTTTCTAGTCTTGGCAATACTCTAATCTGGCATTTCCTGTTTTTTGAGGCTCGCCAATGGTCTTCCATCTTGTTGGTGAACCCCTCTCTACTTCAACTATGGTGAAGTCTTCTACCTTTATTGGTCACCTTTGACACACCATACACCTTACCTTCCCTGGGGTTCTTGATCTTGGCCAACTGTTGTAGAAGGGTGTTTTCTTCACCAGGGGAAAGAACTTCTTCGCTCATCCACCACAGTTGTTTTCCCGTCTGCGGTCGTCTTCCGGCGCTTCTTTTGGTGTTGCTGAGCTCACCGGTGCTGTTCCTTCTTTTTAAGAATGTTTCCCCCAAACCAGTTGTTTTGGCACGCCGCCTAATGTTTTTTGCTATCTCTCTGATGGGTTGTGGTGTTTTTCAGCCTAATGATGGCTTCACTGTATAGTGACCGCTCTTGGATCTCATCTTGAGAGTTGACAGCAACAGATTCCAAATGCAGATAGCAGACTGGAAATGACCTCTGGACCTTTTTATCTGTAATTGGGGATAATGAGGGAATAACACACACCGGTCCATGCCGGACAGCCGAGAAGACAATTGTCCCATTACTTCTGGTCCCTTAACAAGTGGTTGAGGCACATATGCAACTGCTGTAATTCCTGCACCGTTCACCTGATCTGGATTGTAAATCCCTCAAATTACAGCTGACAGTCTGCAGAGTAAAGCTGACAGTCTGTGGGTTAAAGCAGACAGTCTGCAGGTACACGGTCTGCAGGTGCAGGAGAGCCGACAGTCTGCAGGTAGAGGAACGCCGACAGTCTAGCTAGCTAGAGCCGACAGTCTGCAGGTAGAGCCGACAGTCTGCAGGTAGAGCACATCTTGTTCGTTTTTATTTCACATCCATTGTGGTGGTGTATAGAGCCAAAAATGTTAGAATTGTGTCCATGTCCCAATATTTATGGACCTGACTGTATATATATATATACAGTACAGACCAAAAGTTTGGACACACCTTCTCATTCAAAGAGTTTCTTTATTTTCATGACTATGAAAATTGTAGATTCACACTGAAGGCATCAAAACTATGAATTAACACATGTGGAATTATATACATAACAAAAAGTGTGAAACAACTGAAATATGTCATATTCTAGGTTCTTCAAAGTAGCCACCTTTTGCTTTGATTACTGCTTTGCACACTCTTGGCATTCTCTTGATGAGCTTCAAGAGGTAGTCACCTGAAATGGTCTTCCAACAGTCTTGAAGGAGTTCCCAGAGATGCTTAGCACTTGTTGTCCCTTTGCCTTCACTCTGCGGTCCAGCTCACCCCAAACCATCTCGATTGGGTTCAGGTCCGGTGACTGTGGAGGCCAGGTATCTGGCGCAGCACCCCCATCACTCTCCTTCATGGTCAAATAGCCCTTACACAGCCTGGAGGTGTGTTTGGGGTCATTGTCCTGTTGAAAAATAAATGATGGTCCCAACTAAACGCAAACCGGATGGAATCGCATGCCACTGCAAGCTGCTGTGGTAGCCATGCTGTTCAGTATGCCTTCAATTTGAATAAATCCTTTCAACAGTGTCACCAGCAATAGCCACCCCCCACACCATCACACCTACCTACTCCGCATGCCTTTCACAGGTGGGAACCGAGGCACTGTAGAGTCCATCCGTTCACCTTTTCGGCGTCACACAAAGACATGGTTGGTTTGAACCAAGATCCTCAAATTTGGCACTCATCAGACCTAAGCACAAGATTTCCACATGTTCTAATGGTCCATTCCTTTTGGTTCTATACGCCCAAACAATTTGTCTCTTTTCTGCGTGGTTCCCTTGTTCTCTTAGCAGTGGTTTTCCTAGCAGATATTTCTACCATGAAGGCTGATTCCACACAGTCTCTCTTAACAGTTGTTCTAGAGATGTGTCTTGCTGCTAGAACTCTGTGTGGCATTGACCATGGCTCCTCTAATCTGAGCTGCTGTTAACCTGCGATTTCTGAGGCTGGTGACTCGGATGAACTTATCCTCCGCAGCAGAGGTGACTCTTGGTCTTCCTTTCCTGGGGCGGTCCGCATGTGAGCCAGTTTCTTTGTAGCGCTTGATGGTTTTTGTGACTGCACTTGGGGACACTTTCAAAGTTTTCCCAATTTTTCGGACTGACTGACCTTCATTTCTTAAAGTAATGATGGCCACTCGTTTTTCTTTACTTAGCTGCTTTTTTTTTATGCCATAATACAAATTCTAACAGTCTATTCAGTAGGACTATCAGCTGTGTATCCACCTGACTTCTCACAACGCAACTGATGGTCCCAACCCCATTTATAAGGCAAGAAATCCCACTTATTAAACCTGACAGGGCACACCTGTGAAGTGAAAACCATTTCAGGTGACTACCTCTTGAAGCTCATCAAGAGAATGCCAAGAGTGTGCAAAGCAGTAATCAAGCAAAAGGTGGCTACTTTGAAGAACCTAGAATATGACATATTTTCAGTTGTTTCACACTTTTTTGTTATGTATATAATTCCACATGTGTTAATTCATAGTTTTGATGCCTTCAGTGTGAATCTACAATTGTCATAGTCATGAAAATAAAGAAAACTCTTTGAATGAGAAGGTGCGTCCAAACTTTTGGTCTGTACTGTATATAATTATACAGTATATATAGGGTCCTGCAGTATATATAGGGTTACACAGTATATATAGGGTTCTGCAGTATATAGGGTCCTGCAGTGTATATATAGAGTTCTGCAGTATATATAGGGTTACACTGTATATATAGGGTCCTGCAGTTATATATATATATATATATATATATATATATAATGTTATACAGTATATATAGGGTTCTGCAGTATATATAGGGTTCTGCAGTGTGTATATAGGGTCCTGCAGTATATATATATATATAGGGTTATACAGTATATATAGGGTTCTGCAGTATATATAGGGTTATGCAGTGTGTATATAGGGTCCTGTAGTATATATAGGGTTACACGGTATATATAGGGTTCTGCAGTGTGTATATATAGGGTTATACAGTATATATAGGGTTCTGCAGTATATATAGGGTCCTGCAGTATATATAGGGTTACACAGTATATATAGGTTCCTGTAGTATATATAGGGTTCTGCAGTATATATAGGGTTATATAAAGAGAGTTGGTGCCTCTCCACTAATTACCGCTCCAGATATCCTCCACATTGACGTTGGGGATTTGTATGTTCTGAGGACACCCGGGCATGTGGACCCCTCCATTAGGGAAGAAGTCCAAGTGACCAACGAGCTGGCTCATTCCAAAACCTGAAAGATACAGGAAAGAGGCTTAGATACAGAGATTAGATACAATCAGAGATTAGATACAATCAGAGATTAGATACAATCAGAGATTAGATACAATAAGAGACTAGATATATAGATTAGATACAATCAGAGATTAGATACAATCAGAGATTAGATACAATCAGAGATTAGATAGATCCAAGACTAGAGACAATGAAAGATTAGATACAATCTGGATACACTCAGAGGCTAGACACGGTCTTAGCGACATTTGATGCTTAGATACAGTGAGAGGATTGAATACTTTTACAGGCTTGGATACAGTCAGATGCTTAGATACGGGTCCGGCCTCACGTTCAGGTTTCCATCAGGAGTCATGTTTGTTCTCAATACTTTCTCTACTTCTTGATCCAAACCTGATATTATGGACTTGATAAAAAACTGCAGGTGGAGCCGTCCCCTCAGAGGCTTAGATACACTTGAAGGTTTAGATACATTTGAAGGCTTAGCCGCTGAGGTACTGACCCAGGGTGGGGACCAGAGGACCGGAATCTGTGTGAATGACATCGACAAGAGTAGCATCGGACGGGTCCAGCCTGACCTCTATGGGGGTGTTCTGGAAGTAGGGTTCAGCGGGGTCCAGGCCTGAGGGACGATGCACAGTACAATTGTGAATTCAGCTTTGAATGTGACTGGAGTACAATACATTTTGTGACAATAGAACTGTGAATGCAGATTTGAATGTGTATTTAGTATAACACAATGTGACAGCAGAATTGTGAGTGCAGATTGTGATGTTACTGGAGTATAATAGATTATGTGACAGTAAAATTGTGTAAGCAGCTTTGGATGGTACCGGAGTACAGCACATTATGTGATACTTGAATTGACAATGTAGATTTGGATGTAACTGTGGTATAGCACATTATGTGACAGTTGAATTGCGAATGTAGATTTGGATGTGACTGGAGTACATCAACACTAAAGGTTAGACTTGTAAGTCCTTTGACCTCCTATGAAGGTTGCGCTATCATTCTGGCTGACACCTCCTGACCTGAGATCCTGGAGATGCCCTTCTTCCTCTTCCCGGCCTCCCCGGCAATGTGTGCGCCCAGGCTGTGCCCAATCAGGTGGACGTTGGCAGGAGAATAGCCGAAGTTTGACTAAAAAATGAGAAAAAAAGGGAAGAGATTTTAGAAGAGAAAAGCAGCCGGAATAAATGAGGCGGAAAGTGTAAGGACTATGGTGAGGACCCCGAGGAACTGTACTTTATATTATTATGGGGCACTGTGTGTGGTATTATTATGGGGGCACTGTGTGTGGTATTATTATGGGGCACTGTGTGTGGTATTATTATGGGGCACTGTGTGAGGTATTATTATGGGGCACTGTGTGTGGTAATATTATGGGGCACTGTGTTGGTATATTATGGGGCACTGTGTGGTTATTAGGGGCACTGTGTGTGGTAAATTATGGGGGCACTGTGTGAGGTATTATTATGGGGCACTGTGTGAGGTATTATATGGGCACTGTGTGGTATATTATGGGGGCACTGTGTGAGGTATTATTATGGGGCACTGTGTGTGGTATTATTATGGGCACTGTGTGGTATTATTATGGGGCACTGTGTGAGGTATTATTATGGGGCACTGTGTGGTATTATTATAGGCACTGTGTGAGGTATTATGGGGCACTGTGTGAGGTATTATTATGGGGCACTGTGTGAGGTATTATTATGGGGCACTGTGTGTGGTATTATTATGGGGGCACTGTGTGAGGTATTTTATGGGGCACTGTGTGTGGTATTATTAGGGGCACTGTGTGTGGTATTATGATGGGGGCACTGTGTGGTATTATTATGGGGCACTGTGTGAGGTATTATTATGGGGCACTGTGTGAGGTATTATTATGGGCACTGTGTGTGGTATTATTATGGGGGCACTGTGTGAGGTATTATTATGGGGCACTGTGTGTGGTATATTATGGGCACTGTGTGGGTATTATGATGGGGGCACTGGTGTGGTATTATTGGGGCACTGTGTGTGGTATTATTATGGGGGCACTGTGTGAGGTATTATTATGGGGGCACTGTGTGAGGTATTATTATGGGGCACTGTGTGTGGTATTATGATGGGGCACTGTGTGTGGTATTATTATGGGGGACTGTGTGAGGTATTATTAGGGGCACTGTGTGTGGTATTATTAGGGGGCACTGTGTGTGGTATTATTATGGGGCACTGTGTGTGGTATTATTATGGGGCACTGTGTGAGGTGGTATTATGGGGCACTGTGTGAGGTATTATTATGGGGCACTGTGTGTGGTATTATTATGGGGGACTGTGTGTGGTATTATTATGGGGGCACTGTGTGTGGTATTATTATGGGGCACTGTGTGTGGTATTATTATGGGGCACTGTGTGTGGTATTATTATGGGGGCACTGTGTGTGGTATTATGGGCACTGTGTGAGGTATTATTATAGGCACTGTGTGTGGTATTATGTTGGGGGCACCGTGTGAGGTATTATTATGGGGCACTGTGTGTGGTATTATTATGGGGCACTGTGTGAGGTATTATTATGGGGCACTGTGTGAGGTATTATTATGGGGCACTGTGTGTGGTATTATTATGGGGCACTGTGTGAGGTATTATTATGGGGCACTGTGTGTGGTATTATTATGGGGGACTGTGTGAGGTATTATTATGGGGCACTGTGTGTGGTATTATTGGGGCACTGTGTGAGGTATTATTATGGGGCACTGTGTGGTATTATGATGGGGGCACTGTGTGTGGTTATTATGGGGCACTGTGTGTGGTATTATTGATGGGGGCACTGGTGTGGTATTATGATGGGGGCACTGTGTGTGGTATTATTATGGGTGCACTGTGAGGTATTATTATGGGGGACTGGTGTGGTATTATGATGGGGGCACTGAGTGAGGTATTATTATGGGGCACTGTGTGGGTATTATTATGGGGCACTGTGTGTGGTATTATTATGGGGCACTGTGTGTGGTATTATTATGGGGCACTGTGTGTGGTATTATGATGGGGCACTGTGTGAGGTATTATTATGGGGCACTGTGTGTGGTATTATTATGGGGCACTGTGTTGGTATTTGATGGGGGCACTGTGTGTGGTATTATTATGGGGGCACTGTGTGAGGTATTATTATGGGGGCACTGTGTGAGGTATTATTATGGGGCACTGTGTGTGGTATTATTATGGGGGCACTGTGTGTGGTATTATTATGGGGGACTGTGTGAGGTATATTATGGGGCACTGTGTGTGGTATTATTATGGGGGCACTGTGTGTGGTATTTATGGGGCACGTGTGTGGTATTATTATGGGGGCACTGTGGGGTTATTATGGGGCACTGGTGAGGTATTATTATGGGGCACTGTGTGTGGTATTATTATGGGGCACTGTGTGTGGTATTATTATGGGGCACTGTGTGAGGTATTATTATGGGGGCACTGTGTGAGGTATTATTATGGGGCACTGTGTGAGGTATTATTATGGGGCACTGTGTGTGGTATTATTATGGGGCACTGTGTGTGGTATTATTATGGGGCACTGTGTGTGGTATTTATGGGGGCACTGTGTGAGGTATTATTATGGGGCACTGTGTGGTATTATTATGGGGCACTGTGTGAGGTATTATTATAGGCACTGTGTGTGGTATTATGTTGGGGGCACTGTGTGAGGTATTATTATGGGGCACTGTGTGTGGTATTATTATGGGGCACTGTGTGAGGGTATTATTATGGGGCACTGTGTGAGGTATTATTATGGGGCACTGTGTGTGGTATATTATGGGGGCACTGTGTGAGGTATTATTATGGGGCACTGTGTGGTTATTATGGGGACTGTGTGAGGTATATTATGGGGCACTGTGTGTGGTATTATTATGGGGGCACTGTCTGGGTATTATGGGGGCACTGTGTGTGGTATTATGATGGGGCACTGTGTGTGGTATTATTATGGGGCACTGGTGTGAGGTATTATGATGGGGGCACTGTGTGTGGTATTATGATGGGGGCACTGTGTGTGGTATTATTATGGGTGCACTGTGTGAGGTATTATTATAGGGGACTGTGTGGTATTATGATGGGGGCACTGAGTGAGGTTTATTATGGGGCACTGTGTGTGGTATTAATGGGGCACTGTGTGTGGTATTATTATGGGGCACTGTGTGTGTATTATGATGGGGCACTGTGTGTGGTATTATTATGGGGGCACTGTGTGTGGTATTATTATGGGGGCACTGTGTGTGGTATATGATGGGGGCACTATGTGAGGTATTATGATGGGGGCACTGTGTGAGGTATTATTATGGGGCACTGTGTGTGGTATTATGAGGGCACTGTGTGTGGTATTATTATGGGGCACTGTGTGGTATTATGATGGGAGCACTGTGTGGTATTATTAGGGGCACTGGTGAGGTATTATTATGGGGGCACTGTGTGAGGTATTATTATGGGGCACTGTGTGAGGTATATTATGGGGCACTGTGTGAGGTATTTATGGGGCACTGTGTGTGGTATATTATGGGGCACTTGTGTGGTATTATGATGGGGGCACTGTGTGTGGTATTATTATGGGGGCACTGTGTGTGGTATTATTATGGGGGCCACTGTGTGTGGTATTATGATGGGGGCACTATGTGAGTATTATGATGGGGGCACTGTGTGAGGTATTATTATGGGGCACTGTGTGGTATTATGATGGGGCACTGTGTGTGGTATTATTATGGGGCACTGTGTGTGGTATTATGATGGGGCACTGTGTGGGTATTATTATGGGTGGGGCACTGTGTGTGGTATTATTATGGGGGACTGTGTGAGGTATTATTATGGGGCACTGTGTGTGGTGTTATTATGGGGCACTGTGTGTGGTATTATATGGGGCACTGTGTGTGGTATTATTATGGGGCACTGTGTGTGAGGTATTATTATGGGGGCACTGTGTGTGGTATTATATGGGGCACTGTGTGTGGTATATTATGGGGCACTGTGTGTGGTATTATTATGGGGCACTGGTGTGATATTATTATGGGGCACTGTGTGTGGTATTATTATGGGGCACTGTGTGTGGTATTATATGGGGCACTGTGTGTGGTATTATTATGGGGCACTGTGTGTGATATTATTATGGGGCACTGTGTGTGGTATTATTATGGGGCACTGTGTGTGGTATTATTATGGGGCACTGTGTGGTATTATTATGGGGCACTGTGTGTGGTAATATTATGGGGCACTGTGTGTGGTATTATTATGGGGCACTGTGTGGTATTATTATGGGGCACTGTGTGGTATTATTATGGGGGCACTGTGTGTGGTATTATATGGGGCACTGTGTGTGGTATTATTATGGGGCCCTGTGTGTGGTATTATTATGGGGCACTGTGTGTGGTATTATGATGGGGCACTGTGTGTGGTATTATTATGGGGCACTGTGTGTGTATTATTATGGGGGACTGTGTGGTATTATTATGGGGCACTGTGTGTGGTATTATTATGGGGCCTGTGTGGTTATGATGGGGCACTGTGTGTGGTATTATTATGGGGCACTGTGTGCGGTATTATGATGGGGCACTGTGTGTGGTATTATTATGGGGGCACTGTGTGTGGTATTATGATGGGGGCACTGTGTGTGGTATTATTGATGGGGGCACTGTGTGTGGTATTATTAGGGGCACTGTGTGTGGTATTATTATGTGTGGGCACTGTGTGTGGTATTATTATGGGGCACTGTGTGCGGTATTATGATGGGGCACTGTGTGTGGTATTATTATGGGGCACTGTGTGTGGTATTATTATGGGGCACTGTGTGTGGTATTATTATGGGGCACTGTGTGTGATATTATTATGGGGCACTGTGTGTGGTATTATTATGGGGCACTGTGTGTGGTATTTTGATGGGGCACTGTGTGTGGTATTATTATGGGGCACTGTGTGTGGTATTATGATGGGGGCACTGTGTGTGGTATTATTATGGGGCACTGTGTGTGGTATTATTATGGGGCACTTATGGGGCACTGTGTGTGGTATTATAGGGGGACTGTGTGAGGTATTATTATGGGGCACTGTGTGGGTATTATGGGGCACTGTGTGTGGTGTTATTATGGGGCACTGTGTGTGGTATTATGATGGGGCACTGTGTGTGGTATTATGATGGGGGCACTGTGTGGTATTATTAGGGGCACTGTGTGAGGTATTATTATGGGGCACTGTGTGTGTGGTATTATTATGGGGCACTGTGTGTGGTATTAGATGGGGCACTGTGTGAGGTATTATTATGGGGGCACTGTGTGGTTTATATGGGGCACTGTGGTGGTATTATTATGGGGCACTGTGTGTGGTATTATTATGGGGCACTGTGTGTGGTATTATTATGGGGCACTGTGTGTGATATTATTATGGGGCACTGTGTGGTATTATTATGGGGCACTGTGTGTGGTATTATTATGGGGCACTGTGTGTGGTATTATTATGGGGCACTGTGTGTGGTATTATTATGGGGCACTGTGTGTGGTATTATTATGGGGGCACTGGTGTGGTATTATTATGGGGCACTGTGTGTGGTATTATGATGGGGCACTGTGTGTGTTTATTATGGGGGCACTGTGTGTGGTATTATAGGGGCACTGTGTGTGGTATTATATGGGGCACTGTGTGTGGTATTATTATGGGGCCTGTGTGGTATTATTATGGGGCACTGTGTGTGGTATTATTATGGGGCACTGTGTGTGTATTATGAGGGGCACTGTGTGAGGTATTATTATGGGGCACTGTGTGTGGTATTATATGGGGCACTGTGTGTGGTATTATGGGGGCACTGTGTGTGGTATTATTATGGGGCACTGTGTGTGGTATTATTATGGGGCACTGTGTGTGGTATTATTATGGGGCACTGTGTGTGGTATTATTATGGGGCACTGTGTGTGGTATATTATTATGGGGCACTGTGTGTGGTATTATATGGGGCACTGTGTGTGGTATTATTATGGGGCACTGTGTGTGGTATTATTATGGGGCACTGTGTGTGGTATTATTATGGGGCACTGTGTGTGGTATTATGATGGGGCACTGTGTGTGGTATTATTATGGGGCACTTGTGTGGTATTATTGGGGGCACTGTGTGTGGTATTATTATGGGGCACTGTGTGTGGTATTATTATGGGGCACTGTGTGTGGTATTATGATGGGGCACTGTGTGTGGTATTATTATGGGGCACTGTGTGTGGTATTATTATGGGGCACTGTGTGTGGTATTATTATGGGGCACTGTGTGTGGTATTATTATGGGGCACTGTGTGTGGTATATTATGGGGCACTGGTGTGGTATTATTATGGGGCACTGTGTGTGGTATTATTATGGGGCACTGTGTGTGGTATTATTATGGGGCACTGTGTGTGGTATTATTATGGGGCACTGTGTGTGGTATTATTATGGGGCACTGTGTGTGGTATTATTATGGGGCACTGTGTGTGGTATATTATGGGGCACTGTGTGTGGTATTATTATGGGGCACTGTGTGTGGTATTATTGGGGCACTGTGTGTGGTATTATTATGGGGCACTGTGTGTGGTATTATTATGGGGCACTGTGTGGGTATTATTATGGGGCACTGTGTGTGGTATTATTATGGGGCACTGTGTGTGGTATTATTATGGGGCACTGTGTGTGGTATTATTATGGGGCACTGTGTGTGGTATTATTATGGGGCACTGTGTGTGGTATTATTATGGGGCACTGTGTGTGGTATTATTATGGGGCACTGTGTGGTATTATTATGGGGCACTGTGTGTGGTATTATTATGGGGCACTGTGTGTGGTATTATTATGGGCACTGTGTGTGGTATTATTATGGGGCACTGTGTGTGGTATTATTATGGGGCACTGTGTGGTATTATTATGGGGCACTGTGTGTGGTATTATTATGGGGCACTGTGTGTGGTATTATTATGGGGCACTGTGTGTGGTATTATTATGGGGCACTGTGTGTGGTATTATTGGGGCACTGTGTGTGGTATTATTATGGGGCACTGTGTGTGGTATTATTATGGGGCAATTATGGGGCACTGTGTGTGGTATTATTATGGGGCACTGTGTGTGGTATTATTATGGGGCACTGTGTGTGGTATTATTATGGGGCACTGTGTGTGGTATTATATGGGGCACTGTGTGTGGTATTATTATGGGGCACTGTGTGTGGTATTATTATGGGGCACTGTGTGTGGTATTATTATGGGGCACTGTGTGTGGTATTATTATGGGGCACTGTGTGTGGTATTATTATGGGGCACTGTGTGTGGTATTATTATGGGGGCACTGTGTGTGGTATTATTATGGGGCACTGTGTGTGGTATTATTATGGGGGCACTGTGTGTGGTATTATTATGGGGGCACTGTGTGTGGTATTATTATGGGGCACTGTGTGAGGTATTATTATGGGGCACTGTGTGTGGTATTATGATGGGGCACTGTGTGTGGTATTATTATGGGGCACTGTGTGTGGTATTATTATGGGGCACTGTGTGTGGTATTATTATGGGGCACTGTGTGTGGTATTATTATGGGGCACTGTGTGTGGTATTATATGGGGCACTGTGTGTGGTATTATGGGGACTGTGTGTGGTATTATGGGGCACTGTGTGTGGTATTATTATGGGGCACTGTGTGTGGTATTATTATGGGGCACTGTGTGTGGTATTATTATGGGGCACTGTGTGTGGTATTATGATGGGGCACTGTGTGTGGTATTATTATGGGGCACTGTGTGTGGTATTATTATGGGGCACTGTGTGTGGTATTATGATGGGGCACTGTGTGTGGTATTATTATGGGGCCTGTGTGGTATTATTATGGGGCACTGTGTGTGGTATTATATGGGGCACTGTGTGTGGTATTATTATGGGGCACTGTGTGTGGTATTATTATGGGGCACTGTGTGTGGTATTATTATGGGGCACTGTGTGTGGTATTATTATGGGGCACTGTGTGTGGTATTATTATGGGGCACTGTGTGTGGTATTATGATGGGGCACTGTGTGTGGTATTATTATGGGGCACTGTGTGCGGTATTATGATGGGGCACTGTGTGTGGTATTATTATGGGGCACTGTGTGTGGTATTATGGGGCACTGTGTGTGGTATTATTATGGGGCACTGTGTGTGGTATTATTATGGGGCACTGTGTGGGTATTATGATGGGGCACTGTGTGGGTATTATTATGGGGCACTGTGTGTGGTATTATATGGGGCACTGTGTGTGGTATTATTATGGGGGCACTGTGTGTGGTATTATGATGGGGCACTGTGTGTGGTATTATGATGGGGCACTGTGTGTGGTATTATGTGGGGCACTGTGTGGTATTATTATGGGGCACTGTGTGTGGTATTATTATGGGGCACTGTGTGTGGTATTATTGATGGGGCACTGTGTGTGGTATATTATGGGGCACTGTGTGGGTATTATGATGGGGCACTGTGTGTGGTATTATTATGGGGCACTGTGTGTGGTATTATGATGGGGCACTGTGTGTGGTATTATGATGGGGCACTGTGTGTGGTATTATTATGGGGCACTGTGTGTGGTATTATGATGGGGCACTGTGTGTGGTATTATTATGGGGCACTGTGTGTGGTATTATGATGGGGCACTGTGTGTGGTATTATTATGGGGCACTGTGTGTGGTATTATTATGGGGCACTGTGTGCTGTATTATGATGGGGCACTGTGTGTGGTATTATTATGGGGCACTGTGTGTGGTATTATTATGGGGCACTGTGTGTGGTATTATTATGGGGCACTGTGTGTGGTATTATTATGGGGCACTGTGTGTGGTATTATTATGGGGCACTGTGTGTGGTATTATTATGGGGCACTGTGTGTGGTATTATTATGGGGCACTTGTGTGGTATTATTATGGGGCACTGTGTGGGTATTTGATGGGGCACTGTGTGTGGTATTATTATGGGGCACTGTGTGTGGTATTATTATGGGGCACTGTGTGAGGTATTATTATGGGGCACTGTGTGTGGTATTATTATGGGGCACTGTGTGTGGTATTATGATGGGGCACTGTGTGGGTATTATTATGGGGCACTGTGTGTGGTATTATTATGGGGCACTGTGTGTGGTATTATGGGGCACTGTGTGTGGTATTATTTGGGGGCACTGTGTGTGGTATTATTATGGGCACTGTGTGTGGTATTATTATGGGGCACTGTGTGTGGTATTATTATGGGGCACTTGTGTGGTATTATTATGGGGCACTGTGTGTGGTATTATTATGGGGCACTGTGTGGTATTATATGGGGCACTGTGTGTGGTATTATTATGGGGCACTGTGTGTGGTATTATTATGGGGCACTGTGTGTGGTATTATTATGGGGCACTGTGTGTGGTATTATTATGGGGCACTGTGTGTGGTATTATTATGGGGCACTGTGTGTGGTATTATTATGGGGCACTGTGTGTGGTATGTGTGTGGTATTATGATGGGGGCACCTGTTGTGTATTTATTATGGTGCAACTGGTGTGTGGTATTATTATGGGGCACTGTGTGTGGTATTATTATGGGGCACTGTGTGTGAGGTGCAGTATATAGGTGAACCCCTTGCAGTAATATTCGGACTGCACCCACTTCCCAGGTGGCCGATCCTGTGCTGCGGATTTTTTGCAGTGTATGGCCCCGTGCCAATCGCTCACATTGGGAGGCTGCGTTACCTGCAGGATGTTCACGAAATACGCCACTTCTGCGCCCACCACGCGGATGTTGTTAGAGGCCTGAGAGTACAGGGTGCGGGAGCCGCCGCTCCAGTCCACGCAGATGCAGTTGGAGTCCTCAATCTGGAACAGTTTCTGCAGGAGGAAACAAATCCCCTGTTATATGTGCATACAGGACATTACTGGTGACTGCAGGGGCCATGGGGGCCCTGACTGCTTCCAAGTAGCAGAATTCTGAATGCAGCTCTGGATGCGCAGACTCCCTAATCCAGGAAGACACAGCCCCGTACCCTGCATATGTTAGACAGCCAGGAAGCTTCTCCGCTGTCAATGAAGCCGTGGATCACAAAGCGAGTTTTCTTGGTAGCTCGGAAGTTGGATGAAGAGATGGAGGAGGGATTGGTGGCGCTGATCAACTGGAAGGAGAGGACACAGAATGATCAGGACCTGGAGCAGGAGACTGGCGGCTAGAACCAGGGGAGTCTACACCCTGGAGATGGACTAACAGGAGCCTCACCTGGAAACTGTTCTGATTACTCCTGGTGTAAAGCAGGAACCGTGTATTAATTTGTTCTGGGCTCCATGGTAATTTAGTGAAGGGTCTCTCTACAGTCCCAGCCCAAGGCTTCAAATCATTGAAGCAACCGATTCTGTTATAACAAACCTCAGCGCCTGCGAGAAAAACGTACATGAGAAAACATGTACAGATATGAGTTATATCCTGTATTATACCACAGAGCAGCACTCACTATTCTGCTGGTGCAGTCACTGTGTACATACATTACTTATCCTGTGTTACATCCTGTATTATACCCCAGAGCTGCACTCACTATTCTGCTGGTGGAGTCACTGTGTACATACATTACTTATCCTGTACTGATCCTGAGTTACATCCTGTATTATACTCCAGAGCTGCACTCACTCTTCTGCTGGTGCAGTCACTGTGTACATACATTACTTATCCTGTACTGATCCTGAGTTACATCCTGTATTATACTCCAGAGCTGCACTCACTATTCTGCTGGTGCAGTCACTATGTACATACATTACTTATCCTGTACTGATCCTGAGTGACATCCTGTATTATACTCCAGAGCTGCACTCACTATTCTGCTGGTGCAGTCACTGTGTACATACATTACTTATCCTGTACTGATCCTGAGTTACATCCTGTATTATACTCCAGAGCTGCACTCACTATTCTGCTGGTGCAGTCACTGTGTACATACATTGCTTATCCTGTACTGATCCTGAGTTACATCCTGTATTATACTCCAGAGCTGCACTCACTATTCTGCTGGTGCAGTCACTGTGTACATACATTACTTATCCTGTACAGATCTGAGTTACATCCTGTATTATACCCCAGAGCTGCACTCACTATTCTGCTGGTGCAGTCACTGTGTCTATACATTACTTATCCTGTACTGATCCTGAGTTACATCCTGTATTATACTCCAGAGCTGCACTCACTATTCTGCTGGTGCAGTCACTGTGTACATACATTGCTTATCCTGTACTGATCCTGAGTTACATCCTGTATTATACCCCAGAGCTGCACTCACTATTCCGCTGGTGCAGTCACTGTGTACATACATTGCTTATCCTGTACTGATCCTGAGTTACATCCTGTATTATACTCCAGAGCTGCACTCACTATTCTGCTGCTGGAGTCACTGTGTACATACATTGCTTATCCTGTACTGATCCTGAGTTACATCCTGTATTATACTCCAGAGCTGCACTCACTATTCTGCTGGTGCAGTCACTGTGTACATACATTACTTATCCTGTACTGATCCTGAGTTACATCCTGTATTATACCCCAGAGCTGCACTCACTATTCTGCTGGTGCAGTCACTGTGTACATACATTACTTATCCTGTACTGATCCTGAGTTACATCCTGTATTATACCCCAGAGCAGCACTCACTATTCTGCTAGTGCAGTCACTGTGTACATACATTACTTATCCTGTGCATATCCTGGGTTACATCCTGTATTATACCCCAGAGCAGCACTCACTATTCTGCTAGTGCAGTCACTGTGTATATACATTACTTATCCTGTGCTGATCCTGAGTTACATTCTGTATTATACTCCAGAGCTGCACTCACTATTCTGCTGGTGCAGTCACTGTGTACATACATTACTTATCCTGTACTGATTCTGAGTTACATCCTGTATTATACTCCAGAGCTGCACTCACTATTCTGCTGGTGCAGTCACTGTACATACATTACTTATCCTGTACTGATCCTGAGTTACATCCTGTATTATACTCCAGAGCTGCACTCACTATTCTGCTGGTGCAGTCACTGTGTACATACATTACTTATCCTGTACTGATCCTGAGTTACATCCTGTATTATACCCCAGAGCAGCACTCACTATTCTGCTAGTGCAGTCACTGTGTACATACATTACTTATCCTGTGCATATCCTGGGTTACATCCTGTATTATACTCCAGAGCTGCACTCACTATTCTGCTGGTGCAGTCACTCTGTACATACATGATTTATCCTGTACTGATCCTGAGTTACATCCTGTATTATACCCCAGAGCAGCACTCACTATTCTGCTGGTGCAGTCACTGTGTACATACATTACTTATCCTGTACTGATCCTGAGTTACATCCTGTATTATACTCCAGAGCTGCACTCACTATTCTGCTGGTGCAGTCACTGTGTACATACATTACTTATCCTGTACTGATCCTGAGTTACATCCTGTATTATACTCCAGAGCTGCACTCACTATTCTGCTGGTGCAGTCACTGTGTACATACATTACTTATCCTGTGCTGATCCTGAGTTACATCCTGTATTATACTCCAGAGCTGCACTCACTATTCTGCTGGTGCAGTCACTGTGTACATACATTACTTATCCTGTGCTGATCCTGAGTTACATTCTGTATTATACTCTAGAGCTGCACTCACTATTCTGCTGGTGCAGTCACTGTGTACATACATTACTTATCCTGTACTGATCCTGAGTTACATCCTGTATTATACTCTGGAGCTGCACTCACTGTTCTGCTGGTGCAGTCACTGTGTACATACATTACTTATCCTGTACTGATCCTGAGTTACATCCTGTATTATACTTCAGAGCTGCACTCACTATTCTGCTGGTGCAGTCACTGTGTACATACATTACTTATCCTGTGCTGATCCTGAGTTACCTCCTGTATTATACTCCAGAGCTGCACTCACTATTCTGCTGGTGCAGTCACTGTGTACATACATGACTTATCCTGTACTGATCCTGAGTTACATCCTGTATTATACTCCAGAGCTGCACTCACTATTCTGCTGGTGCAGTTACTGTGTACATACATGACTTATCCTGTACTGATCCTGAGTTACATCCTGTATTATACTCCAGAGCTGCTCTCACTATTCTGCTGGTGCAGTCACTGTGTACATACATTACTTATCCTGTACTGATCCTGAGTTACATCCTGTATTATACTCCAGAGCTGCACTCACTATTCTGCTGGTGCAGTCACTGTGTACATACATTACTTATCCTGTGCTGATCCTGAGTTACATCCTGTATTATACTCCAGAGCTGCACTCACTATTCTGCTGGTGCAGTCACTGTGTACATACATTACTTATCCTGTGCTGATCCTGAGTTACATCCTGTATTATACTCCAGAGCTGCACTCACTATTCTGCTGGTGCAGTCACTGTGTACATACATTACTTATCCTGTACTGATCCTGAGTTACATCCTGTATTATACTCCAGAGCTGCACTCACTATTCTGCTGGTGCAGTCACTGTGTACATACATTACTTATCCTGTACTGATCCTGAGTTACATCCTGTATTATACTCCAGAGCTGCACTCACTATTCTGCTGGTGCAGTCACTGTGTACATACATTACTTATCCTGTACTGATCCTGAGTTACATCCTGTATTATACTCCAGAGCTGCACTCACTATTCTGCTGGTGCAGTCACTGTGTACATACATTACTTATCCTGTACTGATCCTGAGTTACATCCTGTATTATACTCCAGAGCTGCACTCACTATTCTGCTGGTGCAGTCACTGTGTACATACATTACTTATCCTGTACTGATCCTGAGTTACATCCTGTATTATACTCCAGAGCTGCACTCACTATTCTGCTGGTGCAGTCACTGTGTGCATACATTACTTATCCTGTACTGATCCTGAGTTACATCCTGTATTATACTCCAGAGCTGCACTCACTATTCTGCTGGTGCAGTCACTGTTTACATACATTACTTATCCTGTACTGATCCTGAGTTACATCCTGTATTATACTCCAGAGCTGCACTCACTATTCTGCTGGTGCAGTCACTGTGTACATACATTACTTATCCTGTACTGATCCTGAGTTACATCCTGTATTATTCTCCAGAGCTGCACTCACTATTCTGCTGGTGCAGTCACTGTGTACATACATTACTTATCCTGTACTGATCCTGAGTTACATCCTGTATTATACTCCAGAGCTGCACTCACTATTCTGCTGGTGCAGTCACTGTGTACATACATTACTTATCCTGTACTGATCCTGAGTTACATCCTGTATTATACTCCAGAGCTGCACTCACTATACTGCTTGTGCAGTCACTGTGTACATACATTACTTATCCTGTACTGATCCTGAGTAACATCCTGTATTATACTCCAGAGCTGCACTCACTATTCTGCTGGTGCAGTCACTGTGTACATACATTACCTATCCTGTACTGATCCTGAGTTACATCCTGTATTATACTCCAGAGCTGCACTCACTATTCTGCTGGTGCAGTCACTGTGTGCATACATTACTTATCCTGTACTGATCCTGAGTTACATCCTGTATTATACTCCAGAGCTGCACTCACTATTCATTGACCTCCGGACTTTATTGATAGTTTTTGGAGTTTTTACCTTTCACGGCGTTGAGAAAGAAAATACCAATGGTCCAAAGGAGCAACATCTAGAGAGAGAACATAGAGAGGATTATAGCTCCCCCTGGCGGTGGCTGTGGTGAGTGCAGTGTATGACATGCAGTGTATCACTCACCTTTATGCCTGCACAGCCGCTGTCAGCTGCACATTCGCAGCTCCTCACAGATTATATAGCCCTGGCTGTATGGGGGGGGGGGGGGGGGGGGGAGCGGTCCCATTAATGATTAAAATGCATTTATATAACCTTTCTATTTATACATCTGTTGCTGTGAGAATATTGAACGGCAGCTCTAGAGGGGCGACCGATACGGAATATCTGTGTCTATGTGATACTATATAGAAAGCTGATACAGTCTGCAGGTCTGAAACATGGCTGCAACAATCGGGAACCTAAAGCGTAAAATACCACCCAATGTATTTCCCCAAAAGCTGTCCCTCTGAGTTGGCCACCAATAGAGGCTCATTTTCTCTCCTCGTCTTCCAGTTGTCCATGGAGATGGTGGCCTAGGAGGGGAGCTGCAGGACATAGCTGAATTCAGGAGGACACGTCGCTGGCCAGGTATTACTTCTGATAGGTAATGTGCCCAGCCCGCGGTAGAGATGGGGGCTCGGGTGGCCCTCTGGGCATCAGTCCACCGGGAAATTTCCCTGTAAGGTCTATGGCCAATCCGCCCCCCTGGCAACAATCCTGGATTTCAGATGTCCGAAATGCGTCAGCAGAGCTGGATTCTAGATAAATCAAACTTTGGCTTCACATTTGTAGCTTAATGCGAAGGTGACCTTTAATCACGTGACATTAAAATTATAAGCTTCAATATGAAATGCCAGTGAGGATAGGGTTAAGTGTAAGATCACTGCTGCGGGCAGATATGTCTGAGCGCACAGCATATTCGTATACATACAATGAGACGGCTGACACCAATCTGCCACACTCATGCAGAATGTCAATGGGCATTCCATAGCTGTAGGTTGTAAACAGCACTGTGGCTATGCTGCCACTTAGTGGCTAATTGTATTACTGCTATTGCATAATGTGCTCTTATGTGCACAGGAACTTTTGGTCACATGATCTAATTATGCAGGTCCTCAAGCCAAAATGTGAAATGATAAACAGAAGTGCAGGCAAGTGAGACACAGGAGGACCTGAGAGAATGGTGTGTGCTGGGAATAAGCTGCTGCAGGCAGATCCAGCCATACTCCTGCAGTACAGTCAGCTAGCAGGTGGAGGTACTCATCCTTACCAACATTTAAAGGGCTCTCCAGGCATTTAATATTGATGACCTCAGGATATCAGATCTGTGGGGGTCCGACCCTCTGCTGATCAGCTGTACGAAGGGAAGGCATTTGCGCACGTGCCATAGAAAGAGAGAAGGGAGACGGCACATGCGCACCGTGAGCGCCTTCCCTTCATACAGCTGATCGGTGGTGGTGCCGGATGTTGGACCCCCATTGATCAGAGAAGCCCGGAGAAACCCCTTTAAACGTTGGTATATTTAGGGCATCTAAATACTGCCCCCATGGAACACCCCAACGCCACATGGAAACGTCTATTTATGGGTGGGGCTATCTATAGCTCTGCCCATTTTTTGCTTGCGATGAGGACAGTCCTGGAAAATATGGGACAGTTGGCACTTATGGGCACACCACCTCCGGGCATAGACAGGGCCCTGCAATGTAGAGGGGCTGCCTGGAGTACGGATAGCCAACTTGTGTTTCCTAATTTCATCGGCCAGAAGCAGCTATTGACCTGTAAATAAGTTAGGAGGACCACAAAGACCAGCCAGCCTGCCGCAGGATAAGCTTCAATTGTGTCTGCTGGAAGGAGATGGCGACTGCTAAGTGCATTTATCAAACCGATTGCCTCTGCCCTCGCTAAGAGACTGCAACCATTAAGTCAGTTGTCTCTTGTAAGATGTCTGTAACCACCAAGCGTGCTGCCCCCGTGAGACCAGCCTAGAGACAGGGGCCACATATACCACTCAGGGCCCAAAAGATCTCCTTTAACCTCTGTATGATAAGGTATGGCGTGGTAATACTACACCTATAGAAGTGTATGGGGCCATACCAAGCCCACGGAGGCATCTCCAAAATCCATCAGAATCCACAATGACGCCACGTGGCAGGAGTATTGCTTTGCTTGTGGATGAGAGGCACGGAGGCAGCTGAGAGCTATCACCCGGCAGCTGAGAGAGGCTTCTACGCTGGTACACTGTAACAAGCCCTCAGATGTGAAGTGAACAATTCACTGACAGCAAAAAGAGGTTGTGAAAATGTTGATGAATTGAAACAAAATCTATAATAAAGTTTCTGATATTTTTTAATCATACAGTGACCTGAATGGATTTACATAGGACTGACAGCGTGTCTGTCACTGGGACCAGTCCTGTTTACTGTGGAACGCCAGGAAAATGAGCATCAGATTCCAAGGCCGAGCCTGAAAAATCGGAAGGCAGCAGGTGAGGCTTTATGTAAGAGGAAACAGCCTTCTGCTCCCGCGCCCAGCGCGCGGTGCTCCCTCTGAATGCTGTATACCAGATCTCCGGGGGCAGGGCTGTGCACTGTATACGGCTCGGTGCACATCTGTGGCGCTATAGGTGCAGAATACAAAACAATATTGAGGTCCATGTGTTTTTTGTTTTGTTTTTTACAGTTCATTCTGCCGGCCGAACAAAAAACGCTGCGTGAAGTGGTTTCTGTCCTTTATATAAGCCAGAACCTTCATGGCAGATGTGAAGATTCCCCTAGAGAGGAGCGCCAGCTCCGGGTGAAACACACTGCATCCTTTACAGTAACTGCTGCTTTCGGTGAGCGTTTGACCTGAGGTCACAGAACATGAACAATGCTCTGATCAGAAGACTTCCCTGATTTTTCCCAATGATCCTGCGTTCCATATAAGAGGATGATAGGGGATATCCAGAGAATGGAACCATCCGGACTAAGATGGGGGAAGATGGATCCATCGCCATCTGCAGAAGCCTGTAGGTTCATATCGATAATGAATCCGCCGGGTCGGCCATTGTGGCCTCGGTGGATTCCATTCTCTCTCCTTCGTCAGTTCTGCTGGAAAAGGTTTTGACTCCATTGATAAAGGCCACGCCCTCTTTTATGCTACGGTTTTTGGATATGATAATTGCTTTTGGGTGACTTTTGATGTTTGTAATCCAGCAGGAGAACGGGATACGGACTATTGAGTAAAACTACTTAAAGTGAAACTGTGAAAGTGTTTTCAGAAAACTTTTGACGATTGTTCTTTATGTCAGGATAGGCAGCGCCTGCACAGCAGTACCTCCACGGGTTCGAATCTCGCACATTGCTATATGGTTTTGTATTTTTTGCCATCATTTTATAGACAATATTTTTTGTATGTGGCGGCGCGACATCTGAACCCTGGATACTTATACGCAGTGTTTAAATTTTGTGTGGGAGGAGCTTCAATTTACACTCCATTTTAATTCCAAGAGAATCCGTTTTTTAGACACAAGGGTCATTAAGGGGGAAGACGAAGATTAATTATATTCTAGGACAATGGATTGTAACAGCCTATTATTGTTTTCAAGTAATCACCCTCCAGCAGCAAAAAAGAATCATATATTAGATGTGCCGAAAATCGTACAGATCATTGCTACCAAGCTTCATATGAACGCTCGTTAGCGATGATCTGTCAGTGTAATACCGCCGCCGATTACTGGAATATTTCTGCAGGTTTAAAAATCATTGTTTGCCGGTGGCACAATCTGCTGCCAGCAAATAATAATTCAGTGTGGGAATGAGCGATGGCGTAAGCGACTGCTCGTCCCCATACTGTGGAGGAGATCGCTGCATGTAATAGCAGTGGTCTCCACATTCTTCGTGACAATCGCCTGCATGATCTACTCATCTAATATAAGCCTTATTCACAATACCAAAGGGTTAAAAGGGTTGTCTGAGATTTTAATATTCTCTGGTTGGGTCCTCAGTATCTGATCGATAGGGGTCTGACACCCGGGACCCCCGCCAATCAGCTGTTTGAGAAGGTGCTCCTGTGAGCGCCGCGGCCTTCCCTCAGCTCACCAAGCACAGCGCCGTACATTGCATAGCAGCTGTGCTCAGTATCGCAGCTTAGCCCACGTCACTTCCATTAGGCTGACCTGCGCCCAGGCCACGTGATGAACAAGTCGTCACTGGCCAAGGAAACGCTGAGAGAAGACCACAAGACTCACAGGAGCACCGTTGCCTTCTCAAACAGCTGACCTGGGTTGTTACCCACCCCGAAGAGAGAGAAATGAGATCTGCTAACATTAGGGATAAAATTGTGAGAGCAGATATCGGTGGTACCAAAGGGGTAAATAAACAACTGTAAGAATGGGAACTGTAACAGATCTCCTGGCACCCCGACTGGGTACCTCCGTTGATGGATGCTCCTAGTGCTTCCCGAGGACTCTAAGCACTCCCCTTGACTGCCGACCTCACGAACCGCCGCAGCTTGGTTGGGATCTCGCCGTCTTTTACCCACCCTGGACCTATGACAAGGCTTCCAGGTTCCAGTGGGTGAACCTCTCTTCCTTCAGAGAGCGATGCAGGAACAGGAACAGCTCTTACAAGAGCTAGGGCTTATACTCTGGAGAGTATAATGATTATAGCAATCTCCAGAGTGTAGTTCTCCAATCCCCCAAACATGAACCCAGACTTCATGAAGGGTAGAACAGGACACTTTAATGGGGCAACATGTCAGCCTATTATGCAGGTCTTCCAGCAAGGGACACTCCCATGGGGGACCTTGTGGAAGACTGAGACAGTTTCTTAAATAAACCAATCACATGCAGTTACAGGCAGAAAACACCCACCTGTGATACAATTAATCAACACAATGGGATAACGGAATCACTCACAGGCAGAAAACACCTACCTGTGATACAATTAATCAACACAATGGGAAAACGGAATCACTCACAGGCAGAAAACACCTACCTGTGATACAATTAATCAACACAATGGGATAACGGAATCACTCACAGGCAGAAAACACCTACCTGTGATACAATTAATCAACACAATGGGATAACGGAATCACTCACAGGCAGAAAACACCCACCTGTGATACAATTAATCAACACAATGGGAAAACGTAATCACTCACAGGCAGAAAACACCCACCTGTGATACAATTAATCAACACAATGGGATAACGGAATCACTCACAGGCAGAAAACACCCACCTGTGATACAATTAATCAACACAATGGGAAAACGTAATCACTCACAGGCAGAAAACACCCACCTGTGATACAATTAATCAACACAATGGGATAACGGAATCACTCACAGGCAGAAGCTACACATTTTTCCCTTTGTAGAATGAGCCGGGGGGAAGGGGTCTCCATAGTTCTGGGTCAATAGTCCATAGGAAGCAGCCCCAGTGACGGTTCAGTCCATCACAGGAACCTTTTCCTGTTTGTGTCCCTTGCTCAAGTGTCATCAAAGGGGTCACTTTTCCCCACCCACACTGGGTGTAAAATTCCCAATACAGGGTTTTTCCACATGTGAGAGTATTTTAGGGTTTATATTTCAAAGAGGACCTTTCGCCTGGATATCTATAATCTAATTATTATACTACCTTATAGAGCGTCCCCCAGTGATGTCTTGGCATTTTTTTTCTTCTAAATAACCCCCCGTTCGTCCTCTGTGGTCCCAGTATCTTTTGGCGCCTCATATGCTAATGAGGCGACTTGGTTATACTAGGTGTGGACTTGAAGTTCTCCTGGGTGCGGTTATCTTCTCCCTGGCTGCGAGCGCATCCAATCAGAGCGCGCGCTCTTAGCCTGGGAGAAGGAGCTCAAGTTCTCGCGAGACTCGCAGCTTCTTCTCCCTGGCTAAGAGCAGGCGCTCTGATTGGATGCGCTCGCAGCCAAAGAGAAGATAACCGCGCCCAGGAGAACTTCAAGTCCAAGCCTAGTATAACCGAGTCACCTCATTAGCATATGAGGCGCCAGGACAAGCGGGGGTTCTTTAGAAAAAATAAATAAATTGCCAAGACATCACTGGGGGACGCACTATAAGGTAGTATAATAATTAGATTATAGATATCCAGGCGACAGGTCCTCTTTAAGATGCCCTTGTGGCTCAGTGTACTTAGGCGAGATAACCATGTGCATGAAGGACAGATCCTGCAAATAGCCAAAACAAACACAAGCAACATCAGTCTGCAAACACAATCTATATATATATAGAAGGACGCATGTGCGTATATATGTGTGTGTGTGTATATATGTGTGTGTGTATGTATATATGTGTGTGTGTGTATGTGTGTATATATGTGTGTGTGTATATATGTGTGTATGTGCGTATGTTTATGTGTTTATGTATATATGTGTGTGTGTGTGTATGTATATATGTGTGTGTGTGTGTGTATATGTGTGTATATATGTATGTGTGTATGTATATATGTGTGTATATATGTATGTATGTATATATGTATGTGTGTATATATGTATGTGTGTATGTATATATGTGTGTGTGTATGTATATGTGTGTATATATGTATGTGTGTATATATGTATGTGTGTATATATGTATGTGTGTATATATGTATGTATGTATATATGTATGTGTGTATATATGTATGTGTGTATATATGTATGTGTGTATATATGTATGTATGTATATATGTATGTGTGTATATATGTATGTGTGTATATATGTATGTATGTATATATGTATGTATGTATATATGTATGTGTGTATATATGTATGTATGTATGTATATATGTATGTGTGTATGTATATATGTGTGTATATATGTATGTAGGTTCAGCGATCACTCAAAAACACAACCATCGATTTCAACGACACTTGGTATACACATCCCTTGCTACCTGGAAATAGATCTTGTGGGGTCTCAGCTCTCTAGGACGTATCGATCCTGAGATATTCCCCAAAAAATGACCTGCATTAGCCAATACAAGCTTGCAGGTCTTTCTCTTCATATCCCAACTGCCATACACACGGTCACATGTCCCTTATCAGCCAATAGAAGCTCGCAGGCCCTTAGTCTCCACATACACACAGTTTTACTCCAGGTTTCCATAACAACCCAGCTATTTCTCTTCACTGCTGTGGGTCAGCTTTAGGCTAGAGCTACACGATGACGTGTCGCGCGACAATAAGTCACATGACATATAGGGCGCAACTACACTGCTACATGTGTCGCGCGACAATTGTTATAATGATAGTTTGTGGTGTTGCACTGCGACATGCTGCGACTGCTGCGCGACAGTTGCAGGAAAATCCATCTTGGATCGCAGCGTGTCACATGTCGCAGTCACAGCATGTCACATGTCGCAGTCACAGCGTGTCACATGTCGCAGTCACAGCGTGTCACATGTCGCAGTCACAGCGTGTCACATGTCGCAGTCACAGCGTGTCACATGTCGCAGTGCTACACCATGGACTATCATTATAAAAATTGTTGAGACAAAATGTCGCGGGACACATGGCGTCGTGTTGCCCTAACATTAAAGGTGCGGGGTGCTGTAGAGGGCATGGTTAAATGGGCGTTCACTGTGGATGTTACTGTTAAGGGGGCAGGCCGCTGTAGAGGTCACTGTTAAAGGGGAGGTCACTGTAGAGGTCACTGTAAGGGGGGCAGGGGCCACTATTAAAGGGGCAACTGCTGTGGAGGTGACTGTTAAAGGGCTGGGCCCCTGATGACGTCACTGTCTAGGGAGTGGGTGCTGTTTAACTCGCTGTTAAAGGGGCAGGCTGCTGTGAAGGTCAAAGTTAAGGGGATGGGCACCTGTGGAGGGTCAGTGTTAAGGTGTGGGGGACTGTGGATTTTACTGTTAAGGGGGCAGGGTGCTGTAGAGGTCACTGTTATGGGGGATACTGTCGATATCTTTTAACAACACACAAACATTAAATGAAAAAGATAAAATATACCCGAGCGAAGCCGCGTCCGTCTGCTCGTACAGAATATATAAAATATACCATACTCACTATAGACAATATATTAGTTCTAATGCTATGATCATTATATAAGGCCTCATGCAAACAGCAGGTCCGCAATATACAGGCCCCGGCCGCGTGCATACCACATCACCGACGTGGACCTGTTTACTTGAATGTGTCCACTATCCGGAAGGTGCGGAACGGAGGCACAGAACCCCACAGAAGCACTACAGGGTGCTTCTGTGGGGTTCCTCTCTGTTCCTCCACACCGCAAAAAAAATAGAACTTGTTATTTTTGCGGTGCAGACAGATCACGGACCCATTCAACCTGAATAGGTCTGGATCCGTCTGTGGCAGCCGCACAGATGTTACCCGTGCATTGGGGACCGCAAATTGCGGTCCTCAATGCATGGAACGGCCGATCAACAGCCGTGTGCATGAGGCCTAAATGTGAGATTCTAGGCAAATACATTTTGTACTAAATCATTTGTGCCTGCCCACCCCAGCAAGGCGATCTCTATAGGACAGGAACCTACGCTAAATACTACCTCTTTTGGTGAGAACTGGCCTCCATTAAATTCAGGGGATGCAGGTTCCTCATGCGGAGCCAGGTAGTATTTAGCGCAGGTTCCTGTCTGAAAGCGATCACCTTGCCAGGGCAGACAGACACAAATGATTTTGTACAAAATGTATTTGCCAAGAATCTCCCATTTGTATAATGAGCATAGCATTAGTACGCTTTCTATAGTGCATATGACGCTATTTTATATATTGTGTTAGTTGTGTTTGCAGAGTGCTGCTGCATTGGGTTTGTTTTTGCATTTTCAGTCATGGCGACGTGCTCCCTGGGGGAGAGTCTGGAGGAAGACCTACACCACCATCCCTGGCTTCTAGAGGACCATTGATCCTGAAGGTCCTCCTGCAGCTTGACCATGGAGGTTCGCACAAAATCTCTAGCTCAAAACATCAAATCTTGATAGATGGATCCTGTCACCTACAACAGTCCTCTGCAAAAAATAACATCAGGAAACGTAACTGAGGGCTAATGTACTGCCAAGGCGGTCCTCCCAACCACCCCGCGACATTGCATCACTACCGCAATGCATCCCTCTCAGGTTCTCGCCCCTGGAATTAAACAACATTGCTAAACTGTGTAGTGGAGGGAGATGGTTACAACAGCTTTGCTTCCATTGAAGCCATTGGGAACAGCACAGCGGTGACAAGCTCCCTCCACTACACAGTTAATGCACTGACTTTTGGCAACAGGGCTACAGCCAAACAGCTGGTCGTTGGGGGGGGGGAGGGGGGTCAGACCCCACCAATCAGCTAGTGATGGCCTATTTTGTGGATAGACATTCACTTAGTAAAAACTGGACAACCCCTTTAAGTTAGCAATGTATGGCAGTATTATACGATACCTGTCTGGCAGTATTATGAGAGCAGTGTGCAACAATGTTACAGTATATGAGTACCATATAGCATTGTTACATATACCGCTATTTCCAATCCCTGGGCCCAGGGGCCACACTTTCATCTCTCATGTCTGCGGGTTGTGGCTCCCCAGCTGTGCACTAATGGCAGCAGAGGTCGGAGCATTACTGGTCCTGGGCTTTAGATTTAATGCCGTCATATCTTTAATAGACTTCCTTCTTTGTTGTATTTCATGTGGTTTACCATCCACCACCTGTGGATTTGAAGGAGGCTTGTGACCTCCCTTCTTGCACTTTTAAGAAGGCACCACATGCAAGCATTGTGCAGACACGGTATGGCAGTATTATATGAACAAAGCAGGGAACTATCAATAAGAGAATATAGCAACATTATGTGAGCACTGTATGGCAGTATGTAGGCCATATGGTGGTATTGCATGATCAGTATTATGGCTAAAGCTGTGGTTCTGTAGCCTGCAGTCCGTTAGGTCTAACAGCACTAGATTAAAGGGGTATTCCGGGATTTTAATATTGATGACTAGGGATGAGCGCATAAAACTTTGTTTGAATACTGTATGGCGCTCTGTACAGTATTAGAATGTATTGGCTCCGATGAGCCGAAGTTAAGACTTCGGGTAAAAACTTTGTGAATTAATTTCTACTGTAAAAAAACTTTCCCCGAACTGGGGTTTGGTTCCAGGTGGGACAGTCGATTCGCTCATCCCTATTGATGACCTATCCTCAGAGATGCATTTTACATGTTTTATGATATCTAAATAATCTGCACTTTAAGGATATGTTCAGATTTTTCCTTCCCTGACTGATTTTATGAAGAGCAGACGGCGGTGAGATGACAATGTACTGAGCATTGGGTCCATTTCTGCCGGGCTCAGCACTTACGCTCTTGACTTTGTTACGGCACGGAGAGCGCGCTGCTCAACCTGTGAATATCTCAAGTATCGACAGATGGGAATAATATTCACTTCACTTCTGGCTGAGATAAGAAAAGCTCCAGCGGAGCAGCTAAGAATGGAGTCTCAAGGACACTGGAGACGCTTGTTATTCTACTGACAGGAGCCGCTCATGCTCTTATGTAACCGCCGTCCGCCGCTGCTACTGGCTGCAGTCACCGCTCTGATATCGGCTCACGCGCAGCGTAATCTGTGCTGACAATTATATAATTAACAAACAACCGCTCCAGCTGTTATAGACACGAGCTTGTGATATGCATCCATGCCCAAGGATCCTTCTTAAAGTCCAGTCTTATGTAAGCTCAGCCTTAACATAGCAGGATGATACGTTCTTAATTGTGCTTCAATTCATCATCCGTAAAAGTCTCTGACCGTTTGGCTACAATGTAACGCTAAAGTAAAATCAGCCTGATAGTGGCAGAGGATTAGCTACCCTGGATACAATGTAGCCAACAACACTATATGGCCCCAAAAGTATGTGACCCCCTCCACAAGCTTTTATCACATCACGTTCTACATGCACAGGCATCGATATGGAGCTGGTGCCCCTCTGCTCCTCTGGGAAGGCCTCCTACAAGGTCAGACACTGATGCGGGAGGAGAGGGCCCAGCTCAGTCTCCGTCCTGATGTTGGATGGGCTCTGTGCCGCCGGTCACATACTTCCAGCCTCCACCAACCTCTAGGTTCCAAACAGGTCCAGTGTCTGCACCAGACATGCCGGGGTCACTGACACTGGAGTAGCTATAGGGGTCACACCCCTAATCCAGGGGTCCCACAGGACCTCCCTTGCCAGTGACACTGTATTTTTACATTATAAGACGCAGGGTGTCTTATAAAGTGAATACTAGTGAGCGCATCCATTATGGAAGTGTTCTCTAGTCTGCAGGTGGTTGAGGAGGAAAGCGATGTGAGCGCCGTACTCACCTCTCCTCCTCCGGGCCGCGCTCCTCAGGCAGTCAGGTGACTGCGCAGTGCGGGCCCAGAGAAGACGAAGGAGCGCGACTGTGGGGGAGAACGCCAGACCGGAAGTGGCACTGGAGCAGGAGAGGTAAGTTAATTTATTTATTTTAAAGTCTGATCTGAGGTCTGATACTTGGGGGTCTGACATTGAGATCTGATGGGGTCTGATCTGAAGTCGGATATGGGGGCCCTGTCTTATACAGAGTACTGGTCTGAGTTCTTACATGGAGGTCTAAAGTGGGGGGGGGGGGTGGGTCTGACATGGAGTCCTGATCTGAGGTCTGACATGCAGGTCTAATGGGGTTCTGATCTGAGTTCTGATATGGGGGTCTGATCTGAGGTTTGATAGGGGGGAGGTCTAACATGCAGGTCTGATGAGGAGTCTCATATGAGGTTTTGATATGGGGGGGTCTGATCTGAGGATCTGATATGTCCTGGCGCACATTATAAGGGGGCATTTTTTGTACTGGTTCACATGCTCTGTCTATTGTATTTGGCAACATCTATAATACATGTAGTTTCATTGTAGCATCCGTCATGCAAAATGCCAAAAGGGGGCCCACATGAACCTGAGAATTAAAAACCAGAAATATTTGTGGCTTCAAAGGTCTCAGGGAAGTTCTCTGCCCTGGACCCACTTACCATCTTTATTGTAGAAAAGTGTTTATATATCACTGACATAGTACACAGCGCTGTACAGACATTCTCACCACTTATATATCACTGACATATTCCACAGCGCTGTACAGACATTCTCATCACTTATATATCGCTGACATATTCCACAGCGCTGTACAGACATTCTCATCACTTATATATCACTGACATATTCCACAGCCCTGTACAGACATTCTCACCACTTATATATCACTGACATATTCCACAGCGCTGTACAGACATTCTCATCTCTTATATATCACTGACATATTCCACAGCGCTGTACAGACATTCTCACCACTTATATATCACTGACATATTCCACATCACTGTACAGACATTCTCACCACTTATATATCACTGACATATTCCACAGCGCTGTACAGACATTCTCATCACTTATATATCACTGACATATTCCACAGCGCTGTACAGACATTCTCATCACTTATATATCACTGACATATTCCACAGCGCTGTACAGACATTCTCATCACTTATATATCACTGACATATTCCACAGCACTGTACAGACATTCTCATCACTTATATATCACTGACATATTCCACAGCGCTGTACAGACATTCTCATCACTTATATATCACTGACATATTCCACAGCGCTGTACAGACATTCTCATCACTTATATATCACTGACATATTCCACAGCGCTGTACAGACATTCTCATCACTTATATATCACTGACATATTCCACAGCGCTGTACAGACATTCTCATCACTTATATATCACTGACATATTCCACAGCGCTGTACAGACATTACCATCACTTATATATCACTGACATATTCCACAGCGCTGTACAGACATTCTCATCACTTATATATCACTGACATATTCCACAGCGCTGTACAGACATTCTCATCACTTATACATCACTGACATATTCCATAGCGCTGTACAGACATTCTCATCACTTATATATCACTGACATATTCTACAGCGCTGTACAGACATTCTCATCACTTATATATCCCTGACATATTCCACAGCGCTGTACAGACATTCTCATCCCTGATATATCCCTGACATATTCCACAGCAGTGTACAGACATTCTCATCACTTATATATCACTGACATATTCCACAGCGCTGTACAGACATTCTCATCCCTGATATATCACTGACATATTCCACAGAGCTATACAGACATTCTCATCACTTATATATCACTGACATATTCCACAGCGCTGTACAGACATTCTCATCACTGACATATCACTGACATATTCCCCAGCGCTGTACAGACATTCTCATCACTGATATATCACTGACATATTCCACAGCGCTGTACAGACATTCTCATCTCTTATATATCACTGACATATTCCACAGAGCTATACAGACATTCTCATCACTTATATATCACTGACATATTCCACAGTGCTGTACAGACATTCTCATCTCTTAAATATCACTGACATATTCCACAGTGCTGTACAGACATTCTCATCTCTTATATATCACTGACATATTCCACAGAGCTATACAGACATTCTCATCACTTATATATCACTGACATATTCCACAGTGCTGTACAGACATTCTCATCTCTTATATATCACTGACATATTCCACAGCGCTGTACAGACATTCTCATCTCTTATATATCACTGACATATTCCACAGCGCTGTACAGACATTCTCATCACTTATATATCACTGACATATTCCACAGAGCTATACAGACATTCTCATCTCTTATATATCACTGACATATTCCACAGCACTGTACAGACATTCTCATCACTTATATATCACTGACATAGTACACAGCGCTGTACAGACATTCTCATCTCTTATATATCACTGACATATTCCACAGCGCTGTACAGACATTCTCATCACTTATAGATCACTGACATATTCCACAGCTCCGTACAGACATTCTCATCACTTCTATATCACTGACATATTCCTCCGCGCTGTACAGACATTCTCATCACACTGTTCCGAGAAGAACTCACTTTCTAAGTTCCCTATCAGTAAACCCTTGCAAACAAAAGGAAGAGGATACAAACTCCATACAAATGTTGATCGGATTTGAACCTAGGAGCCCAGTGCACACATGCTAACCACTGATCCAATGCTAACCATTGAGCCACCTCTACCCACTGAGTCACTGCTAACCACTGATCCATACTAACCATTGAGCCACTGTTAACCATTGAGCCACTGCTAACCATTGAGCCACCTCTAAACAATGAGCTACCGCTAGCCATTGAACTATCTCTAACCACTGAACCTCCGCCAACCATTAAGCCACCATTAACCACTGAGCCACCACTTACTGCTGAGCTACCATCAACCACTGAGCCACCATGCTGCCCACCACCACCAACCACTGAGCCACCATGCTGCCCACAGTTACAGCAGCTGTTCCAGACAGAATGGTCCATACTGCACTGAACCCTGCCGCCCCTGTTCCATCAGTGTAGTGCTCTCTGTCCACCACTAGGTGGCAGTAAATGTCTGTAGATGCCTCCCTCTGGATTCACATAAAGCCTCATTCACACGTCCGTGTCCATGCTTAAATCCGTGAAAAGGTGGTGAGAGATGCATCTGTGAAGATGTCCATAATGGATCCGTGTGTCCGTTTTTTGCTGTCCATGTCTCATCCGTGTTTCACTGACACTGAACAGCTGAAAAATAATTTTCAAAGCATCTCTTCCTATTGATCTGTGAAACATGGATGGCATCCGCGGTTCTCACCGCCCCATAGACTATAATGGGTGTGATGGATCTGTGAACATGGACAAAATACAGAATGCATCCGTGCTAAAAAAAACACAGACCCACGGATCGTGGTAAACCACACATTATAATGAATGGGGACGTGCGCTGTCGGTGGAGAACACTGACATGTGAATGAGGCTTAACAGTGACCAGAAACCCTTTTGCCAGATGCCTCAGAGCGGCGTCCCCATAGGTAGGCTACAATCAGCGGCGCCGCGCACTTCTGCCCCATGTTTCTGAGGAAAATGAAACTGGCCAGGATCACTATTGCATACAAATCCATTCAGGGTCTATGGAAAGCTGGGTGACAACCATTGCAGACACGCTAAAGGAAGCCACTGGTGGTTGTCAGTCTGCCAGCGGCGCACGTATATGCAACAGTCCCCTGAGGAATGGTCTGCAGCCCTGCAGGTGGCTGGGGTCTCAGTCCTCCCTGCTGGTTCAGTGTCTGCATGCTCCGTGCTGGCCCAGGCTCTGGACAATGCTGGGGCTCAGATCTGTAAGAAGCTTTCATATCCGTGAGGCCTCATTCACACACCAGTGATTCTGAGCCATAACCAGGAGCGGCTCTAACCCCAGAACAGGAGCAGCTCCTTCCCTTACACCTTCTGTGCACACTGGGGATTCGCTCTGGCAGTTCGGACTAGCGCATGCAGTATGGAGGCAGAGTACACAGTGCGGTGTTTATTCACACATTGGTGTATCACAAAACGCAGGCGGCTTGGTGTCTGTTCACACACAAGGAAAGTCCATAAACAATAAAAGTCACCTTTTCTCCTGGGTGTTAATTCACACCCTGTTAGCCGTTCAGCCTTATCAAGTCCATAGGCGGCCTGTTCGCTATTAGAGGGGCCTGAGTCCTCCAGCCCGGCTCAGACCTCAAATCCCAGCACAGCCCTCAGTCCACAGCACACAGATCCCTGAGCTCCACTGTCAGAGGGAGGTAAATCCACCACACCTGGCAGTGCTGGCTGGTTTTTATGTCTGGCAAAACCGGCCTGGAACATGGGGAGTAGTCACCCACCCAGCACTTTGACTACTCTCAGTAAGAGCCGTCCCGGATCAGCTATGACAGCCATGCTAAATCTCAAGGTGTCAATTAGCAATAGCTGCTGATGACACAAAATATCGGCTCTTACTTCACCGAGGCCAGGAACCTCGGTTACTCGGTGACACATACCTTCCATCCACGATGATTCCAGGTACCTTCTTACAAGGCTCCAGTCCTGGTTTTGGCTCACAATCAGTGATGGAAATCACTGACCAAACACTGACTGTCCCAGGAAACAAGCGAACAAGGAGAAGCCGAATATTATTCACTATGTACGTACGGCGTGCTAACCCCGGGACAATATCACCACCGTACCAATATCACTAGTAGAAGGACCCGGCTTCGCAGGGGAATATTTCATCTATTTAACCCCTTAAGGACACAGCCTTATTTCACCTTAAGGACCAAGCCATTTTTTGCAAATCTGACCAGTGTCACAAGTGCTGATAACTTTAAAGCGCTTTGACTTATCCAGGCCGTTCTGAGATAGTTTTTTCGTCACATATAGTACTTCATGACACTGCTAAAATTGGGTCAAAAAAGTTTATTTTTTTGCATAAAAAAATACCTAATTTACCCAAAATTTGAAAAAAAAAATCAAATTTCAAAGTTTCAGTTTCTCTACTTCTGTAATACATAGTAATACCCCCCAAAATTGTGATTACTTTACATTCCCCATATGTCTACTTCATGTTTGAATTATTTTGGGAATGATATTTTATTTTTTGGGGACGTTACAAGGCTTAGAAGTTTAGAAGCAAATCTTGAAGTTTTTAAGAAATTTACAAAAACCCAATTTTTAGGGACCACTACAGGTCTGAAGTCACTTTGCGAGGCTTACATAATAGAAACCACCTACAAATGACCCCATTCTAGAAACTACACCCCTCAAGGTATTCAAAACTGATTTTACAAACTCCGTTAACCCTTTAGGTGTTGCACAAGAGTTATTGGCAAATGGGGATGAAATTTGAGAATTTCATTTTTTTGCCTAATTTTCAATTTTAACCACTTCAGCCCCGCTAGGTGAAACCCCCTTCATGACCAGACCACTTTTTACACTTCGGCACTACACTCCTTTCACCGTTTATCGCTCGGTCATGCAACTTACCACCCAAATGAATTTTACCTCCTTTTCTTCTCACTAATAGAGCTTTCATTTGGTGGTATTTCATTGCTGCTGACATTTTTACTTTTTTTGTTATTAATCAAAATGTAACGATTTTTTTGCAAAAAAATGACATTTTTCACTTTCAGCTGTGAAATTTTGCAAAAAAAACGACATCCATATATAAATTTTTTGCTAAATTTATTGTTCTACATGTCTTTGATAAAAAAAAAATGTTTGGGCAAAAAAAAAAATTGTTTGGGTAAAAGTTATAGCATTTACAAACTATGGTACAAAAATGTGAATTTCCACTTTTTGAAACGGCTCTGATTTTCTGAGCACCTGTCATGTTTCCTGAGGTTCTACAATGCCCAAACAGTAGAAAAACCCCACAAATGACCCCATTTCGGAAAGTAGACACCATAAGGTATTCGCTGATGGGCATAGTGAGTTCATAGAACTTTTTATTTTTTGTCACAAGTTAGCGGAAAATGATGATTTTTTTTTTTCTCTTTTTTTCTTACAAAGTCTCATATTCCACTAACTTGCGACAAAAAATAAAAAATTCTAGGAACTCGCCATGCCCCTCACAGAATACCTTGGGGTGTCTTCTTTCCAAAATGGGGTCACTTGTGGCGTAGTTATACTGCCTTGGCAATTTAGGGGCCCAAATGTGTGAGAAGTACCTTGCAATCAAAATGTGTAAAAAATGGCCGGTGAAATACGAAAGGTGCACTTTGGAATGTGTGCCCCTTTGCCCACCTTGGCATCAAAAAAGTGTCACACATCTGGTATCGCCGTACTCAGGAGAAGTTGGGGAATGTGTTTTGGGGTGTCATTTTACATATACCCATGCTGGGTGAGAGAAATATCTTGGCAAAAAACAACTTTTCCCATTTTTTTATACAAAGTTGGCATTTGACCAAGATATTTTTCTCACCCAGCATGGGTATATGTAAAATGACACCCCAAAACACATTGCCCAACTTCTCCTGAGTACGGCGATACCAGATGTGTGACACTTTTTTGCAGCCTAGATGCGCAAAGGGGCCCAAATTCCTTTTAGGAGGGCATTTTTAGACATTTGGATCCCAGACTTCTTCTCACACTTTCGGGCCCCTAAAAAGCCAGGGCAGTATAAATACCCCACATGTGACCCCACTTTGGAAAGAAGACACCCCGAGGTATTCAATGAGGGGCCTGGCGAGTTCCTAGAATTTTTTTTTTTTTGCATAAGTTAGCGGATATTGATTTTTTTTGTTTTTTTTCTCACAAAGTCTCACTTTCCGCTAACTTAGGACAAAAATTTCAATCTTTCATGGACTCAATATGCCCCTCACGGAATACCTTGGGGTGTCTTCTTTCCGAAATGGGGTCACATGTGGGGTATTTATACTGCCCTGGCTTTTTAGGGGCCCTAAAGCGTGAGAAGAAGTCTGGAATATAAATGTCTAAAAATGTTTACGCATTTGGATTCCGTGAGGGGTACGGTGAGTTCATGGGAGATTTTATTTTTTGACACAAGTTAGTGGAATATGAGACTTTGTAAGAAAAAACAAAAACAAAAACAAACAAAAAATGTCCGCTAACTTGTGCCAAAAAAAATGGCTGAATGGAGCCTTACAGGGGGGGGTGATCAATGACAGGGGGGTGATCAATGACAGGGGGGTGATCACCCATATAGACTCCCTGATCACCCCCCTGTCATTGATCACCCCCCCTGTAAGGCTCCATTCAGACATCCGCATGATTTTTACGGATCCATGGATACATGGATCGGATCCACAGAACGCATGCGGAAGTCTGAATGGAGCCTTACAGGGGGGTTATCAATGACAGGGGGTGATCAGGGTAATCAGGGTGATCACCCGCCTGTCACTGATCACCCCCCCTGTAAGGCTCCATTCAGACATCCGCATGATTTTTACGGATCCATGGATACATGGATCGGATCCGTAAAAATCATGCGGACGTCTGAATGGAGCCTGACAGGGGGGGTGATCAATGACAGGGGGTGATCAGGGAGTGTATATGGGTGATCACCCCCCTGTCACTGATCACCCCCCTGTAAGGCTCCATTCAGACGTCCGCATGATTTTTACGGATCCATGGATACATGGATCGGATCCGTAAAAATCATGCGGACGTCTGAATGGAGCCTGACAGGGCGGTGATCAATGACAGGGGGTGATCAGGGAGTGTATATGGGTGATCACCCGTCTGTCATTGATCACCCCCCTGTAAGGCTCCATTCAGACGTCCGCATGATTTTTACGGATCCATGGATACATGGATCGGATCCGTAAAAATCATGCGGACGTCTGAACGGAGCCTGACAGGGGGGTGATCAATGACAGGGCGGTGATCAATGACAGGGGGGTGATCAGGGAGTTTATTTGGGGTGATCAGGGGTTTATAAGGGGTTAATAAGTGACGGGGGGGGTGTAGTGTAGTGTGGTGTGGTGTTTGGTGGGACTGTACTGACCTACCTGAGTCCTCTGGTGGTCGATCCTAACAAAAGGGACCACCAGAGGACCAGGTAGGAGGTATATTAGACGCTGTTATGAAAACAGCGTCTAATATACCTGTTAGGGGTTAAAAAATTCGGATCTCCAGCCTGCCAGCGAGCGATCGCCGCTGGCAGGCTGGAGATCCACTCGCTTACCTTCTGTGCCTGTGCGCGCGCGTTCACAGGAAATCTCGCGTCTCGCGAGAAGACGCGTATATGCGTCCAGGAGGAATAAAGCAACCACCTCCCGGACGCATATACGCGTACGGCGGTCGGGAGGTGGTTAAACCATTTTTTCCACTAACAAAGCAAGGGTTAACAGCCAAAAAAGACTGTATCTTTATTGTCCTGACTCTGCCGTTTACAGAAACACCCCATATGTGGCCGTAAACTCTATAAAAGTGACCCCATCTAAGAAACTACGGGATAGGGTGGCAGTATTGTTGGTACTAGTTTAGGGTTACACTTTTTGTGAGGCAAGGTAACAAGAAATAGCTGTTTTGGCACCGCCTCATTTTTTGCGGGATGAGGTGACAGTTTGATTGGTACTATTTTGGCGTACATACGACTTTTGTAAGGTGGGCAAAATTTCAATTTCATCATAGTTATTTATTTTTATGGCGTTCACCGTTTGGGTAAAGTAACATGACCGTTTTATAGATCATGTAGTTATGGACGCGGTGATATATAACATGTGTAGGAGAATTTTATTTTTTTCATTTTTAATCAGTGATAAGTGTTTTTTGATTTTTACATTTTTTTCACTTTTTTTTTTATCCAGACCCACTTGGTTCTTGAAGATCCAGTGGGTCTGATGTCTGTATAATACAGTACAGTACACTATATAGTGTACTGTACTGTATTTTACTTACACTTTGTCTGAACAGATCTATGCCTTTAGCACAGATCTGTTCAGCACCATGGACAGCAGGATGCCTGCGAAGGCGTCCTGTTGCCATGGGAACCTTCCCCGTCTGCCACAACACCTGTACGCCCTGTGTCCGGAAGAGGTTAATTTAATGTTTGTGTGTGTAATTAAAAGATAGTATCCGCTATAACAGTGACCTCTACAGTACCCCGCCCCTTCAACAGTGACCTCCACAGCGGCCTGCCCCTTTAAAGCTGACCTACAGCAGTGAAGAAAAATGGCTGTGTTGTTATGGAAACCTGGTGTAAAACTGTGTGTATGGCAGTTGGGATATGAAGATAAGACCTGCAGGCTTCTATTGGCTAATGTAGGTCATGGGAGTTGCCATATTTGCATTTTTGGGAATATCTCAGGAACAGTACGTCCTAGAGAGCTGAGACCCCACAAGATTTCTTTCCAGGTAGCAGGGGTGTGTACACAAAGTTTTGTTGAAATCGATGGCTGCGTTTTTAATTGATCGCGGAACATACATGCATATCTACATACATATATACATACACACAAACATATACAGTTGCAAGAAAAAGTATGTGAACCATTTGGAATGATATGGATTTCTGCACAAATTGGTCATAAAATGTGATCTGATCTTCATCTAAGTCACAACAATAGACAATCACAGTCTGCTTAACCTAATAACACACAAAGAGTTAAATGTTACCATGTATTTATTGAACCCACCATGTAAACATTCACAGTGCAGGTGGAAAAAGTATGTGAACCCCTAGACTGATGACATCTCCAAGAGCTAATTGTAGTGAGGTGTCGGCCAACTGGAGTCCAATCAATGAGATGAGATTGGAGGTGTTGGTTACAGCTGCCCTATAAAACACACACCAGTTCTGGGTTTGCTTTTCACAAGAAGCATTGCCTGATGTGAATGATGCCTCGCACAAAAGAGCTCTCAGAAGATCTACGATTAAGAATTGTTGACTTGCATAAAGCTGGAAAGGGTTATAAAAGTATCTCCAAAATCAGTCCACGGTAAGACAAACTGTCTATAAATGGAGGACGTTCAGCACTGCTGCTACTCTCCCTAGGAGTGGCCGTCCTGTAAAGATGACTGCGAGAGCACAGCGCAGACTGCTCAATGAGGGGAAGAAGAATCTTAGAGTGTCAGCTAAAGACTTACAGAAGTCTCTGGCATATGCTGACATCCCTGTCAGCGAATCTACGATACGTAAAACACTAAACAAGAATGGATTTCATGGGAGGACACCACAGAGGAAGCCACTGCTGTCCAAAAAAAAACATTGCTGCCCGTTTACAGTTTGCACAAGAGCACCTGGATGTTCCACAGCAGAACTGGCAAAATATTCTGTGGACAGATGGAACCAAAGTGGAGTTGTTTGGAAGAAACACACAACATTATGTGTGGAGAAAAAGAGGTACAGCACACCAACCTCAAAACCTCATCCCAACTGTGAGGTATGGTGGTGGGGGCATCATGGTTTGGGGCTGCTTTGCTGCATCAGGGCCTGGACGGATTGCTATCATCAAAGAAAAAATGAATTCCCAAGTTTATCAAGACATTTTGCAGGAGAACTTAAGGCCATCTGTCCACCGGCTGAAGCTCAACAGAAGATGGGTGCTGCAACAGGACAACGACCCAAAGCATAGAAGTAAATCCACAACAGAATGGCTTAAACAGAAGAAAATCCGCCTTCTGGAGTGGCCCAGTCAGAGTCCTGACCTCAACCCGATGGAGATGCTGTGGCAGGATCTCAAGAAAGCGATTCACACCAGACATCCCAAGAATATTGCTGAACTGAAACCATTCTGTAAAGAGGAATGGCCAAGAATTGCTCCTGACCGTTGTGCCCGTCTGATCTGCAACTACAGGAAACGTTTGGTGGAAGTTATTGCTGCCAACGGAGGTTCAACCAGTTATTAAATCCAAGGGTTCACATACTTTCTCCACCTGCACTGTGAATGGTTACATGGTGTGTTCAATAAAAACATGGTAACATTTAACTCTTTGTGTGTTATTAGTTAAGCCGACTGTGATTGTCTATTGTTGTGACTTAGATGAAGATCAGATCACATTTTATGACCGATTTGTGCAGAAATCCATATAATTCCAAAGGGTTCACATACTTTTTCTTGCAACTGTACATGACCTTCTTTATATATATATAGACTACCATACCTGTGCATAATATCACTACCGTACCTATTAGAGATGAGCGAATTCCATATTTTGAAATTTGTTCACACTTCTTTTACTGGAAAATGGTGAATTGCATTATGGATTCTGTTACCACGGACCATAACGCAATTCTATGACGCAATGCATAACGGAATACCTTTAGAGACATTCTGTTATTTAATCCGTCATAATAGAAGTTTATGGGCTGCAAAACTCATGTAGGGGAGTTCCAGTAAACGAAGCGTGAACGAATTTCATAACCTGAAATTCGCTCATCTCTACTGTCTTGTGGAAATTTTATTATATGGACATTTTATCTTAGGATGTGTGTGTGTTTTATAGATTGTCATCTATCTCCGTGTCGGATTTAGCCGAGGAACGCTCTAGCAGACGGCACTTGGGTTGAATCGGGACCAGCGGTAAAACCGTCAGTATGAAAACCTTCTCATGGGCTTGGAGACGTGTTCTCAGTGTGTTTGCCGGTTTGTGAGCACTAAGTGCAATGCACTTGGCTTCTTCCCTTCAAACCTCTATACACATTAGAGAAGTGAAGTCTGCATAATGAGCGATACATATTATACCTCTGCCAGGCCTCTGCTGCCACTGTCTTCAGCTCCTGCTTGTTCTTGGGACATTTTCCCTTCAGTTTTGTCTTCAGCAAGTGAAATGCAGCTCAATCGGATTCAGGTCCAGGGATTGACTCGGCCATTGCAGAACATTCCACTTCTTTCCCTTATAAACTCTTTGGTTGCTTTTGCAGTATGCTTTGGGTCATTGTCCATCTGCACTGTGAAGCGCCGTCCAATGAGTTCTGAAGCATTGGGCTGAATATGAGCAGATAATATTGCCCGAAACCCTTCAGAATTCATCCTGCTGCTTCTGTCAGCAGTCACATCATCAATAAATACAAGAGAAGCCGTTCCATTGGCAGCCATACATGCCCACGCCATGACACTACCACCACCAGGCTTCACTGATGAGGTGGTATGCTTAGGACCATGAGCAGCTCCTTTCCTTCTCCATACTCTACTCTTACCATCGCTCTGGTACAAGTTGACCTTGGTCTCATCTGTCCATAGGATGTTGTTCCAGAACTGTGAAGGCTTTTCTAGATGTCGTTTGGCAAACTCTAATCTGGCCTTCCTGTGTTTGAGGCTCACCAATGGTTTCCATCTTGTGGTGAACCCTCTGTATTCACTCTGGTGAAGTCTTCTCCTGATGGTTGACTCTGACACACATACACCTACCTCCTGGAGAGTGTTCTTGATCTGGCCAACTGTTGTGAAGGGCGTTTTCTTCACCAGGGAAAGAATTCTTCGGTCATCTACCAGTTGTTTTCCGTGGTCTTCCAGGTCTTGTGGTGTTGCTGAGCTCACCGATGCGTTCCTTCTTTATAAGAATGTTCCAGACAGTTGTTTTGGCCGCGCCTAATGTTTTTGCTATCTCTCTGATGGGTTTGTGGTGTTTTTCAGCCTAATGATGGCTTCACTGATAGTGACTGCTCTTTGGATCTCATCTTGAGAGCTGACAGCAAGAGATTCCAAATGCAGATAGCAGACTGGAAATGACCTCTGGACCTTTTATCTGCTCATTGTAATTGGGATAATGAGGGAATAACACACACCGGCCATGGGACAGCCGAGAAGACAATTGTCCCATTACTTCTGGTCCCTTAACAAGTGGGAGACACAGATGCAACTGCTGTAATTCCTGCACCGTTCACCTGATCTGGATGTAAATCCCCTCAATTTGAAGCTGACAGTCGGCAGTCCAAAAATGTTATAATTATGTCCATGTCCCAATATTTATGGACCTGACTATACTCGTACCGTATACTGACAATAGCCGTAGCAATGTCCCGCAGATAATCTCAAACCTATAAGAACCAGTAGAATGATCTTCACTAGATACTGGTCACTCTGAGCGTATTGAATGGGGTCCATGCTGACAGTGATGGGCGGCCACCTGGCTGGTCAGACAATGGACATGACTTATCCTTCCTTATACAGGGATGGGGTGTGTGCATTGCACTGTTCGGCCATGTTGGCGCCCTCCCCTGTCCTTTGATATGTACCTGCACTTTCTGGGCTGACTGGCTGGAGTTGTAAAGCCGTCGTCTCCCACTGGGCGTCGTTCTGTTGCCTTAATAAAGAAGGTTTCTGAAGTCTATGGAGGGGATTTTTACATGGACTCCAGCTTGAACCAGCATTGTGTCCGACTCTTCCTGGGCTAGAGTAGTACCTTATCCCTTATACAGAAAGAACTGAATAATAGCTACGGAACTGGTTGTGCTGGGCGCACTTTAATACTGAAGTACACCTTTTAGTGCACCGGAGATTTGTGCGCAAAGTCCAACCAAATTATCCATATCATTTGTCTATAATATCACTACCGTACCCGTCTATAATATCACTACCGTACCTGTGTAAAATATCACTACCGTACCCGTCTATAATATCACTACCGTACCCGTCTATAATATCACTACCGTACCTGTGTAAAATATCACTACCGTACCCGTCTATAATATCACTACCGTACCTGTGTAAAATATCACTACTGTACCAGTGTATAATATCACTACCGTACCGGTGTATAATATCACTACCGTACCTGTGTAAAATATCACTACCGTACCGGTGTATAATATCACTACCGTACCGGTGTATAATATCCCTACTGTACCTGTCTATATCACTACCGTACCTCTCTATAATATCACTACCGTACCTCTCTATAATATCCCTACTGTACCTGTCTATAATATCACTACCGTACCTCTCTATAATATCCCTACTGTACCTGTCTATAATATCACTACCGTACCTGTGTATAATATCACTACCATACCCGTCTATAATATCACTACCGTACCTCTCTATAATATCCCTACTGTACCTGTCTATAATATCACTACCGTACCTGTGTATAATATCACTACCATACCCGTCTATAATATCACTACCGTACCTCTCTATAATATCCCTACTGTACCTGTCTATAATATCACTACCGTACCTGTGTATAATATCACTACCATACCCGTCTATATCATTACTGCACCTCTCTATAATATCACTACCGTACCGGTGTATAATATCACTACCATACCTGTGTATTATATCACTACCGTACCCGTCTATATCACTACTGTACCTCTCTATAATATCACTACCATACCCGTCTATAATATCACTACCGTACCTGTGTATAATATCACTACCATACTCGTCTATAATATCCCTACCGTACCTCTCTATAATATCACTACCGTACCAGTCTATAATATCACTACCGTACCTGTGTATATCACTACCGTACTCGTCTATAATATCACTACCGTACCTCTCTATAATATTCCTACTGTACCTCTCTATAATATCACTACTGTACCAGTCTATAATATCACTACCATACCCGTCTATATCACTACTGTACCAGTCTATAATATCCCTACCGTACCCGTCTATAATATCACTACCGTACCTCTGTATAATAATCAGATAATCCAGAAATAACCCTCCGCACTCCCGGCAGCCACCACTAGGAGGAGGTATTTGCTCATGTTTCGATATTGCTTCCATTCATATGTAGTGATCGCCATCTGGTGGCAGAAATTATATGGCTGCATGAAAAGAAATAGAAATCTTTATGAGGGGGGACTTTATTTATTGGGGGCAGTGTCTGTTGGTAGTTCAATGGGGGTACCCTGCTGCCCCTACTGAGTATAAATGGGGGCACTCTCCTGCCATTGTTTTTTCTAGAAGGCACTCTCTATATCTTGTTTATGGGGTCACCCTGGCACTTTAGCTGTGGTCACGTGCTATGCTCTGTACTAACATCTGTGTTATGTCTGTACAACTGGGAATGCAGCTCTGGATGTGACTGGAGTATAATTCATGATGTCACATCAGAATTGTGAATACAGCTGTGAATGTGAGTGGAGTATAATACATGATGTCCCAGATCTGGATATGATTGGAGCATAAGACACGATTTAACATTAGAATTGTGAATTCTGCTTTGGATGTGATTGGTGTAGAAGACATGATGTCACAGCAAAATTGTGAATGCAGCTGTGGATGTGACTGAAGTATAATAGGGGAGGTCATAGCAGAACTGTGAATGCAGCTGTGGATGTCACTGGAGTATAAGACATGTTGTCACAGCAGAATTGTGAATGCAGCTATGGATGTGACTAGAGTATATGACACAATCAGGAGAGTCTGGAGCTGAACTATAATCGTATCTGTCAGCTGTACACAGCACAGTAGACCGCAGGACTCTATATGTAGCAGCTCATGATATGGCGGTATGATTCATATGGCGGTATGACATGCCACCATTACATTAGATATATATTTCAGAGACGTGCGGTAATATAGAATGTCTCCCAATGTGCGCTCCGTAATGGCTGAGTATATCAGGGAGAAGGTACACTGCAGACTGGATGGCTGTCATAAAAATGAAATATGGCCGCTCGGCAGCGACAATGTAACCCAAATCTTAACCCTTTGTGCCAGTCGGAGCTGCAGTGACCACAGTGTATACACCAGTCTGATGTGGACGGATTAGTGGAACTGGGATTTGTCCAGGTTTGTTCCATTCCTGATATTTGATAAAATTTGAGTGTCTATGAGGAAGGGGTGAACCCCTATAATATAACCGTATGGCAGCACTATATGCGGGGAGAGCTTAATGCACACTCATGTAAGGACACTAGATGGCGCCAGCGCACTGTACAAGTGCTGTCATCATATATTCTGAGAATGCTGCAGTATAACCACCACCATCCAGAAATCAAGAAGAGGCGCAACTCCTAGAAACAGATAATGTGATGTCTCCAAACTTCTCATCATCCTGTACTACTGACCCCAACGTGTCTAAGTAAACCACAGACCCCCTGTAAATACACAGAAAGAGAATGTGACTGTTCCCATTTGCTGCTGGCTGTCAGTGAATGGGAACAGTCACATTAACATTCAGATCCTCACCACTTCTCAAGACCTAATCCTTCTCACAGCTGAGGGTTTACCAGATTGATACATTTTGCCTGCACTGATACACTGTAACAAAGTAGAGGACAGGAGGGAGATACTTTATTTCTCACAAAGGATTGTCTAGAGACTCTAGACTGCATACACTGAAAGAAACCCTCAACTGTGAGAAGCATTAGGTATATACAGGTTTTTGAAAAAATTTAAACAAAAATTGTACTTGCTCAAAGCAAGCAGATATCTTGAAAATGGCGGGAACATGAAATAGATGGTCTATTAGAAAGTTGAAGAACTGGACATTATGATGCACAGATAACCCTGAGCAGCCACTGGAGAAACTAACAGGTGCTGAAGGGCCAGGCAGATCTTGTGCACCTACTGCTCAGGCAGCCTTATAAGACTAAAGTCCGGATCAGTAACCAGCACTGGATCAGTCTCTGCTGCACTGTGCTCATGTGCTGGGGTGGTTTCCCAGCATGTTACCCACTATAAACAGATCTTGTGCACCTACTGCTCAGGCAGCCATAGATGAGACCGCAGCCTGGATCAGTAACCAGCATCAGATCAGTCTCTGCTGCAGTGTGTGTTTATGTGACTCCTGTGCTAGGGCCATTGTGCAGGGGTGGTTTCCCAGCATGTTACCTGCTATAAACAGATCTTGTGCACGTACTGTTCAAACAGCCATAGATAAGACTGCAGTCTGGATCAGTAACCAGCACTGGATCAGTGTCTGCTGCACTGTGATCATGTGACTCCTGTAATGGGGCCATTGTGCAGGGATGGTTACCAGCCCGTTATCTGCTGTATCCAGATCTTGTGCACCTACTGCTCAGGCCGCCATAGAAAAGACTGCAGTCTGGATCAGTAACCAGCACTGGATCAGTGTCTGCTGCACTGTGATCATGTGACTCCTGTAATGGGGCCATTGTGCAGGGATGGTTACCAGCCCGTTATCTGCTGTATCCAGATCTTGTGCACCTACTGCTCAGGCCGCCATAGAAAAGACTGCAGTCTGGATCAGTAACCAGCACTGGATCAGTCTCTGCTGCACTGTGATCATGTGACTCCTGTAATGGGGTCATTGTGCAGGGATGGTTTCCCAGCATGTTACCCGCTATAAACAGATCTTGTGCACCTACTGCTCAGGCAGCCATAGATAAGACCGCAGCCTGGATCAGTAACCAGCATTAGATCAGTCTCTGCTGCAGTGTGTGTTTATGTGACTCCTGTGCTAGGGTCATTGTGCAGGGATGGTTTCCCAGCATGTTACCTGCTATAAACAGATCTTGTGCAAGTACTGTTCAAACAGCCATAGCTAAGACTGCAGTCTGGATCAGTCTCTGCTGCACTGTGATCATGTGACTCCTGTAATGGGGTCATTGTGCAGGGATGGTTTCCCAGCACATTATCTGCTGTAGCCAGATCTTGTGCACCTACTGCTCAGGCAGCCATAGATAAGACTGCAGCCTGGATCAGTAACCAGCATCGGGTCAGTCTCTGCTGCACTGTGATCATGTGACTTCTGTAATGGGGCAATTGTTCAGGGATGGTTACTAGCACGTTATCTGCTGTATCCAGGTCTTGTGCACCTACTGCTCAGGCAGCCATAGATGAGACCGCAGACTGGTTCAGTTACCAGCATCGGGTCAGTCTCTGCTGCACTGTGATCATGTTACTCCTGTAATGGGGTCATTGTGCAGGGATAGTTGCCCAGCACGTTATCTGCTGTATCCAGATCTTGTGCACCTACTGCTCAGGCAGCCACAGATGAGACCGCAGACTGGATCAGTAACCAGCACCGGATCAGTCTCTGCTGCACTGTGATCATGTGACTCCTGTGTGGGAGTGGTTTCCCAGCACATTACCTGCTGTAGACGGATCTTGCTAGACAAATCTCAGACAAGCTGACATGACGCTCCTTGCAGAGCCGCGGTCTGTACACAGCAGGGCACTTAATGACATCAGACCTGTAAACAGCTGGGGCGCGTGACGCATTAACGGCACATCACTGCTCTGGCCAGTCATTGGCTGTGACAGTCACATGACCCATGTCAAAACCTGCAGAGCCTGTGAGGCAGCAACGGAGTCAGAACCCAGCAGCGGCGATCAGGTAAGACCATATGTTCGGCCATGCTCAGGGGTCTGTAGAAGATGTCCCCAGGGGTGAACAACCCCTTTAAATCAATGCGTCAAACAGAACTGGTTCCTGCGCCCGCTCGCCGCTTCAGCTCACATGATACTGGGCTATCTTCTAACTTCGCAGTACGTTTATTAATGTTTCCGCCGGTTCTTTAGCGCACATTTCTGCCACAATTCATAGTAACTTAGCTGCATTATAAAAACGTGCCCGAGTGTCTGACCGCAGGCGCCAACTCCATCTCACAGATAGCGGCGTTGTGATAAACCTGGCGCCCATTCATATTAGACCAGCGAAGAATCCTGTACGGCGGGCACCCAGCTGACAGCTACTCAAGACGTACGGGCATCTTAAAGGGTACTTCAAGCCAATCAGCTGCTTCAGGAGTTCTAGAAGTTGGCGCCTACACAGCGCCATCTACTGTGTAGTGGACGTAACTGGTAACCGCAGCACTGCTTCCACTGAAGTGAATAGAACCACCCCGACAATCTGATCCTGAGAACAGACCCTCAATAGTAAAATCCTGCAACACCCCTTCAAGTTTTCAGTGCCTACAGTTTGGACAACTGTATGACGGATGAGACGTGAACCCGCAGATTATTCAGACTGAGCACCGGGGGGTTCCATTCCCCCCCTAATATGAGGCAGCTGACAACTTCATCTTGGGAGGTGTATTCAGTCCAGGCAACGCTCTGTGAGATGCATCAGATACTGACACATTGTAACAAACTCTCAGCTAAGGGGAATATTTGAGCTGTACAAGATGTAAATAATGAAAGTTCCCAATCACTGACAGCCAGCAGAGATCTTGAACACGGTGAGGAGTTGCAGGGCTTTATTTGCACTGGACAGGATGAGCGGACTGAAGGCCGCGGCTCGTTAATCTGCAGCTAATTGCGGAGGCGCTGATTGCAGCTCTCCCGCACGATGTGCCCGTCACACATGGATGTCAATGCTATGGCGTCTTCACGTCGGACGTTAACTCCTTAGACGCCTGTCTCCATGTTACTTATATAAACAGCACATACGTGGTCGCTGCAGACACCGTGTAGCGCACACAATGGCTGCAGACTGGACAAATAGCTGCTGCCCAAGCATCGCCCCGTGTAAAGAATGGCGCAAATATAAAGCTGTAGGGCGCCATACCGAATATATCCCCCTCCCCCGATACTGCCAGCTCCACCCGTGACAAGGTGTCAGACGCTCTGTATCTCCGCTCCACTAGGACTACAGTCGGCAACAAACTTTTAAGCCCCACTTTGGGATAGATTTGCACAATCTCGGCCGCCGTTCAGGTCCTTTCTCAGGACTGTTGACACCTATGGTCAGTGAGTCCACATTAAGGAGCCCAAGGTGAACTCCACCGCCGGTCCCATCAGGACAACACTCTAGCAGTGATTTCATCTTCACTGTGCCTGTATAGGACAGCACCGTGACCGCGGCCATGCTCTCCACTGGGTGAGGCAGGTGCAGAAAGTGCTCAAGAGTCGGATGAAGTCTGAAACCATCAGGAATTCAGACTAATGCGTTTCCAGTCCTCTCTGCTTTACACTGCAGCTGTCCTTTTCTAAACAGGCAGTCAGGGTAAGGAGAGCGGGCTTCCAATCCAGCAAGGACAGGACGCCTCTATAAACCGTCGGTGAGAAATATGGCGGATGGGAGAGCGCAGCATGCTGGTGTCGCTGCAGGAGCAGAACTCTCCAGTGGGTGACATAATGGCACTTACCCGTCTGCCGGGGGAGGTGAGTTACTGAGTCGCCGTGGCCCCGTGCTATAATGGAGATGAAGTTTTGTGATAATTCGTTTCAGTTCTGTTCCATGAAGCATTAGCGAGAGGCATCAATAACGCGCAGCCAAAGTAATAACCATTTAGTACAAAGTGAACATTTGTGCTGCCGATAAACGTCATAAACGCCAAAACGGCCGCCGCCGCCTATACCGGCTAATGTACGCAAAGAGCAATTATTAATAATTCAATTTAATTGTAGTGAGCAATGAAATGAAAGGTGGCGAGGAGGGGAGTGAGCGCGGTCAGGAGGGGGCGCTGGCCACAGGGAGGGAATGTCGCCGCTCAACGTCGCTTTCCTCTGTTAGGAGTCAGATAATGTACAGTGTCGCCTCCCTCTGGAAGTAGTCAGGAGTCAGGTGATGGAGCCTGTACCGTATGGCATCCCTACAGAAGTAGTCAGATGATGGAGCCTGTACCGTATGGCATCCCTACAGAAGTAGTCAGATGATGGAGCCTGTACCGTATGGCATCCCTACAGAAGTAGTCAGATGATGGAGCCTGTACCATATGGCATCCCTACAGAAGTAGTCAGATAATGGAGCCTGTACCATATGGCATCCCTACAGAAGTAGTCAGGAGTCAGGTGATGGAGCCTGTACCATATGGCATCCCTACAGAAGTAGTAAGGAGTCAGATGATGGAGCCTGTACCGTATGGCATCCCTACAGAAGTAGTCAGATGATGGAGCCTGTACCGTATGGCATCCCTACAGAAGTAGTCAGGAGTCAGGTGATGGAGCCTGTACCGTATGGCATCCCTACAGAAGTAGTCAGATGATGGAGCTTGTACCGTATGGCATCCCTACAGAAGTAGTCAGGAATCAGATGATGGAGCCTGTACCGTATAGCATCCCTACAGAAGTAGTCAGATGATGGAACCTGTACCATATGGCATCCCTACAGAAGTAGTCAGATGATGGAGCCTGTACCGTATGGCATCCCTACAGAAGTAGTCAGATGATGGAGCTTGTACCGTATGGCATCCCTACAGAAGTAGTCAGGAATCAGATGATGGAGCCTGTACCGTATAGCATCCCTACAGAAGTAGTCAGATGATGGAGCCTGTACCATATGGCATCCCTACAGAAGTAGTCAGATGTTGGAGCCTGTACCGTATGGCATCCCTACAGAAGTAGTCAGATGTTGGAGCCTGTACCGTATGGCATCCCTACAGAAGTAGTCAGATGATGGAGCTTGTACCGTATGGCATCCCTACAGAAGTAGTCAGGAATCAGATGATGGAGCCTGTACCGTATAGCATCCCTACAGAAGTAGTCAGATGATGGAGCCTGTACCGTATGGCATCCCTACAGAAGTAGTCAGGAATCAGATGATGGAGCCTGTACCGTATAGCATCCCTACAGAAGTAGTCAGATGATGGAGCCTGTACCATATGGCATCCCTACAGAAGTAGTCAGATGTTGGAGCCTGTACCGTATGGCATCCCTACAGAAGTAGTCAGATGTTGGAGCCTGTACCGTATGGCATCCCTACAGAAGTAGTCAGATGATGGAGCTTGTACCGTATGGCATCCCTACAGAAGTAGTCAGGAATCAGATGATGGAGCCTGTACCGTATAGCATCCCTACAGAAGTAGTCAGATGATGCAGCTTGTACCGTATAGCATCCCTACAGAAGTAGTCAGGAGTAGAGTCAGATGATGCGGCCCGTACTGTATCGCTTCTCTCTAGAAGTAGTCAGGAGTCGGATGATGCAGCCCGTACCATTTGGCTTCCGTCTAGAAGTAGTCAGGAGTCGGATGATGCGGCCCGTACTGTATCGCTTCTCTCTAGAAGTAGTCAGGAGTAGAGTCAGATGATGGAGCCCGTACTGTATCGCTTCTCTCTAGAAGTAGTCAGGAGTAGAGTCAGATGATGCGGCCCGTACTGTATCGCTTCTCTCTAGAAGTAGTCAGGAGTCGGATGATGCAGCCCGTACCATTTGGCTTCCGTCTAGAAGTAGTCAGGAGTCGGATGATGCGGCCCGTACTGTATCGCTTCTCTCTAGAAGTAGTCAGGAGTCGGATGATGCGGCCCGTACTGTATCGCTTCTCTCTAGAAGTAGTCAGGAGTCGAGTCAGATGATGGAGCCCGTACTGTATCGCTTCTCTCTAGAAGTAGTCAGGAGTAGAGTCAGATGATGGAGCCTGTACTGTATCGCTTCTCTCTAGAAGTAGTCAGGAGTAGAGTCAGATGATGCGGCCCGTACTGTATCGCTTCTCTCTAGAAGTAGTCAGGAGTCGGATGATGCAGCCCGTACCATTTGGCTTCCGTCTAGAAGTAGTCAGGAGTCGGATGATGCGGCCCGTACTGTATCGCTTCTCTCTAGAAGTAGTCAGGAGTCGGATGATGCGGCCCGTACTGTATCGCTTCTCTCTAGAAGTAGTCAGGAGTAGAGTCAGATGATGGAGCCCGTACTGTATCGCTTCTCTCTAGAAGTAGTCAGGAGTAGAGTCAGATGATGCGGCCCGTACTGTATCGCTTCTCTCTAGAAGTAGTCAGGAGTCGGATGATGCAGCCCGTACCATTTGGCTTCCGTCTAGAAGTAGTCAGGAGTCGGATGATGCGGCCCGTACTGTATCGCTTCTCTCTAGAAGTAGTCAGGAGTCGGATGATGCGGCCCGTACTGTATCGCTTCTCTCTAGAAGTAGTCAGGAGTAGAGTCAGATGATGCAGCCCGTACTGTATCGCTTCTCTCTAGAAGTAGTCAGGAGTAGAGTCAGATGATGGAGCCTGTACTGTATCGCTTCTCTCTAGAAGTAGTCAGGAGTCAGATGATGCAGCCCGTACTGTATCGCTTCTCTCTAGAAGTAGTCAGGAGTCGGATGATGCGGCCCGTACTGTATCGCTTCTCTCTAGAAGTAGTCAGGAGTAGAGTCAGATGATGGAGCCCGTACTGTATCGCTTCTCTCTAGAAGTAGTCAGGAGTCAGATGATGGAGCCTGTACTGTATCGCTTCTCTCTAGAAGTAGTCAGGAGTCAGATGATGGAGCCCGTACTGTATCGCTTCTCTCTAGAAGTAGTCAGGAGTCGGATGATGCGGCCCGTACTGTATCGCTTCTCTCTAGAAGTAGTCAGGAGTTGGATGATGCGGCCCGAACCGTCCTGTCACCATGTACTTCATGGAGCTTCTACAGGTGGAGACACAAGAAGAAAACAGAGAGATATGAGCTGAACACATATGACAATTACTGTACTGCTCTGTAATGTCCAATAACCCCACACAACAACAAATAACCTTTCCGTCTGCTACTGGGCAAAAACCATGTGTCCTAAACTAAACCGAGTGCGGACTACAAATCCGGAGTCAGAAATGTTGCTATGCAGAAGTCTAAATGAATGAAGCCCTCAGAAAGCATTGAATCATTTTGAACAGAACGAGTTCTACTCCAACCACTTCCTGATCTGCATCAAAGTTTGATCAGTAAACAGTGTATGAAAATGTACTGGAATAACAACATTTCTAAAAGTCTCGTTTTTCAGTTTAAAAGTCCTACTTGAGCGAGGCCCAGCGCTGGTAAAGTGCCTCAGGCTTCTGCGTTTGTGAACAGTCATATGTTCCCATTGCAAAAACCAGCAGTAGTCGCCATCGTGTTGGGATTCCAGCGGCCTTGATACCTGCTCTCCATTGTAGAAATATCTTTATGGAACCGCTCTCCATGTTCGTCACTTACGTGTCCCAAATTGGGTGGGAAAAAGTCCAGATGGGAATGTAAGAAATGCACTTTCACTGACATCCGGCAGCCAAGCTGTTCATGTGCTGGAAGCAGGTTGTCTACTAGTTCAGCAGAGTCTGCAGCGCGTCTGTTCCCAAGGAAGTTCTGCTCTACGAGTAAAAGTACATCCCGAGCTGCGAGACGCCTCGCTCTGTCAGATTCTGGTGCTGATCAGAAGTAGTGGATTTGCCACATATTTAGCAGAAATTGTCTGGATCGTTAACACATTTGCCTTTATCCATCTTAAGTTTCAGAACTGATAGCGCTATAACAGATCACTTTATCCAAATCCGTCCAGCTTGCCTTATATACCTACTGCTGACATCAGCCCGAGGTCTGGACATGTCCATTACAATCTCCCCCGAGGGCGTCCGGACATGTCCATTACAACATCTCCAATATAATGCATTCATATTATAACTGAATAGGCTTTGCATGTATAACTTAACCCTTTAAGGACCTCTCACATGTACGGCGGAAGTCCGGTCCCCAAACATGGTGCCGGCTCGCACGTGCAGCGGGAGCCATTTTAAATAGCAGAGACCCGCGTTAAAAAAAGTAAAAAATAAAATAAATAAATGGTAAAATAAAATCGCAAATATATATATATATATAAAAACTAAAAGTTCAAATCACCCCCTTTTCCTTACAATAAAAATACTTAAACAATAAAAAAAAGAAACATCATGGGCATCGCCGGGTGCAAAAACGCCCATACTATTAAAATATAACAATATTAATGACATACAGCAAATGGCGTAATGGGAAAAAAAATAAAAACAGCCAATTTGCCATTTTTTGTCACTTCAGCAACCCAACGTTTTTTCCCAATTCTACCACATTTGGACTTTTTTTCCCGCTCCCTACTACATGGTATGCAGCTGTAAATGGTGCCATTAGAGAGTAAAACTTGTCATGCAAAAAATAAGCCCTCATAAGGCTGTGTGAATGGAAAAATAAAAAGTTAGGACTATGGGAAGGCGGGGAGTGAAAAATGAAAACGCAAAAATGGAAAATCTAGACGAATTCCGAGTTCATATTTGGAATCAGCGCGTTCATTTTAGTATAAATCACATGTTTTTCTCTCAGTAGCAAAATTATTGTTGTGCGGTGGTCAGAACATTGATAATCTGGCATCGGTCAAATCCCATTAATGCTTGTAATCTGGCACCAGTCAGGTCCAACTAATAGCTGTAATCTGGCACCAGTCAGGTCCAACTAATACCTGTAATCTGGCACCAGTCAGGTCCAACTAATACCTGTAATCTGGCACCAGTCAGGTCCAACTAATACCTGTAATCTGGCACCAGTCAGGTCCAACTAATACCTGTAATCTGGCACCAGTCAGGTCCAACAAATAGCTGTAATCTGGCACCAGTCAGGTCCAACAAATAGCTGTAATCTGGCACCAGTCAGGTCCAACTAATACCTGTAATCTGGCACCAGTCAGGTCCAACTAATACCTGTAATCTGGCACCAGTCAGGTCCAACTAATAGCTGTAATCTGGCACCAGTCAGATCCAACTAATACCTGTAATCTGGCACCAGTCAGGTCCAACTAATACCTGTAATCTGGCACCAGTCAGGTCCAACAAATAGCTGTAATCTGGCACCAGTCAGGTCCAACTAATACCTGTAATCTGGCACCAGTCAGGTCCAACTAATAGCTGTAATCTGGCACCAGTCAGGTCCAACTAATAGCTGTAATCTGGCATCAGTCAGGTCCAACTAATAGCTGTAATCTGGCACCAGTCAGGTCCAACTAATACCTGTAATCTGGCACCAGTCAGGTCCAACTAATACCTGTAATCTGGCACCAGTCAGGTCCAACAAATAGCTGTAATCTGGCACCAGTCAGGTCCAACTAATACTTGTAATCTGGCACCAGTCAGGTCCAACTAATACCTGTAATCTGGCACCAGTCAGTTCCAACTAATACCTGTAATCTGGCACCAGTCAGGTCCAACTAATACCTGTAATCTGGAACCAGTCAGGTCCAACTAATACCTGTAATCTGGCACCAGTCAGGTCCAACTAATACCTGTAATCTGGCACCAGTCAGTTCCAACTAATACCTGTAATCTGGCACCAGTCAGGTCCAACTAATACCTGTAATCTGGCACCAGTTTCATCCGACTAACACCCCTCCCCACAGATCAATCGGAGGGGACGTACCTGCTGCAGGAAGGCTATCTCTGCGCTCAGCGCCTCGTACGCGGCCTCCATGTTCTCCTCTCTGCAGGATTCCAGCTCTTTCTTCAGCCTGAGTACAGACAGAGGTCTATGAGGCACAGGCGAGGTTGGCGTCTCACCCTCCCCACAGATGGGGAATACAGTCACATACAGGGGGAGATTCGGTAAAAGGGTACAATCTAACAAAATGGCACACATGGCATGAAATACCTGGAGCAGGTACCTACAGGAATTCTCTCCAAGCAGATTAACTGTAGTGGCTGGCACTGTACGGGGTGCTATTGCTGGCACTGTACGGGGTGCTATTGCTGGCACCGTAAGGGGCACTGCTTGAGGATATTGTGGCTGGCACTAAGGGGTACTGCTTCAGGCATTGTAGACGGCACTGTAAGGGGCATTGCTCAGGGCATTGTGGCTGGCACTGTAAGAGACACTGCTCAGGACCTCAAGACACACTGTAAGGGGCACTGCTCAGGGCATTGTGGCTGGCACTGTAAGAGACACTGCTCAGGACCCCAAGACGCACTGTAAGGGGCACTGCTCAGGGCATTATGGCTGGCACTGTAAGAGACACTGTTCAGGACGTCATGATAGGCACTGTCAGGGGTACTGCTAAAGGTGCTGTGGCTGTCATTTTAAGGGGCATTGCTCAGGGTGCTGTGGCTGTCATTTTAAGGTGCATTGCTCAGGGTGCTGTGGCTGGCACTGTCAGGGTTACTGCTCAGGGTGCTACGGCTGGCACTGTCAGGGGTACTGCTCAGGGTGCTGTGGCTGGCACCGTCAGGAGCACTGCTCAGGGTGCTGTGGCTGGCACTGTCAGGGGTACTGCTCAGGGTGCTGTGGCTGGCACTGTCAGGGGCACTGCTCAGGGTGCTATGGCTGGCACTGTCAAGGGCACTGCTCAGGGTGCTGTGGCTGGCACTTTCAGGGGCACTGCTCAGGGTGCTGTCAAGGATGATGTTGCAGATAGCTTGAACTTATGAATAAACGTCCGACTGGCTTGATCCCAAACTAAGGAGCATATAGGTGAGCCCTATAAAACCCTGAGAGCTCTCCATGACTTCTATGCCCATGCAAGGGTCTAAATGGTAGACGATTGCATGCCCAAGTACCTAAGACTGTGTGACACCTGAAAACCCTATAATAGTGAGGAGACACGGTCACCGGCTCCCTGCACTTGTTACAGACGGAGTCAGGGTCACCTAGAATCAGGCCAGCAAGGAAACACAATACATGAAAAGACTTATCTGAGTAAACAGCAGCAGCAGCAGCCCCCAGCAGTGAACACTTCATCCAGGAAGTAGTATAAACCGCAAAGTAAGGCAGTATGGGAGGGAATATAAAGGAAGACGATCAGTCTAAATAGGTGACACCTGAGAGAAGGAAAGGAGATGACAAAGTGAAACCAAAACAAAGAACATCATGCAAGAGGTAGAGAAGGATGTCTGCCAGACCTTCTCACAGAACTGGCGGTGACAGTACCCCTCCCTCTACGGGTGGACTCCAGACACTCAGAGCCCACCTTCTCAGGATGAGACCTATAGAAAGCCCTGATGAGACGAGTGGCCTTAATGTCCGCCACTGGGACCAACATCCTCTCCTCAGGACCATAACCATCCCAATGAACGAGGTACTGGAGAGAACCACGGATAATGCGAGAATCCACAATCCTAGAGACCTGAAATTCAAGATTACCATCAACAACAATCGGAGGAGGAGGCAAAGAGGAGGGTACAGTGGGTTGGACATAAGGTTTTAATAGGGACCTGGGAAAAACATTATGGATCTTCCAAGTCTGAGGAGGATCAAGACGGAAGGCAACGGGATTGATGACGAACAAGATCTTGTAAGGCCCAATAAACTTAGGACCCAACTTCCAGGAGGGAACCTTTAGTTTGATATTCTTTGTAGACAACCACACCAGATCACCCACATTCAGGTCCGGACCAGGCACACGTCTCTTATCCGCCACACGCTTATATCTCTCACTCATGCTCTTCAGATTACCCTGAATCTTTTGCCAAATAAATGACAAAGACGAGGGAAAATCTCTCCTCATCAGGTAAACCAGAAGACCCCTCTCCAGAGAATCTCCCAAACTGTGGATAAAACCCATATGCACCAAAAAATGGTGACTTATCAGAGGACTCCTGGCGACGGTTATTTAAAGCAAACTCAGCACGGTACAAAAAAGAACACCAATCCTCCTGATTCTCCGACACAAAACAGTGCAGATATGTCTCCGGATTCTGATTGACGCGTTCGGTCTGACCATTCGACTGCGGGTGAAAAGCAGAAGAGAATGACAACCGAACCCCCAAGTGAGAACAGAAGGCCTTCCAGAATCTAAAAACAAACTGCGTGCCCTTATCAGAGACTATGTCTGAAGGAATGCCATGCAATTTAACAATGTGATCAATAAATGCCTGCGCCAGCGTCTTAGCATTGGGTAACCCAGGAAAGGGAATGAAATGCGCCAATTTGCTAAAACAGTCCACTACCACCAGAATCACAGTCTTCCCCGAGGAACGAGGCAGGTTTGTAATGAAGTCCATGGACAGATGTGTCCAAGGACGGGAAGGAATGGGTAACGGGAGGAGAGAACCCGATGGCCGTGAATGAGGGACCTTGGCACGAGCGCAGGTCTCGCAGGCTGCCACAAAACTCTCAACCGTCTTACGAAGAGCAATGAGATCCACTGTGGCTCTACTCCCCAGGTGCCCAGCAAGGACAGTATCGTGGTGCTCCTTAAAAACCTTGTGTCGTAAAGCGAGAGGCACAAACAACCTCCCAGGAAGACAAAGATCCGGAGCCTCTGCCTGGGCTGCCTGAACCTCTGCCTCCAAATCAGGATAAAGAGCAGAGACTACCACACCTTCAGCCAAAATGGGACCCGGGTCTTCAAAGTTCCCCCCTCCCGGAAAACAACGTGACAGGGCATTCGCCTTCACATTTTTAACCCCAGGGCGGAACGTAACAACAAAATTAAACCTAGAAAAGAACAAAGACCATCTGGCCTGTCTCGGGTTCAGACGCTTGGCCGATTCCAAGTAGGCCAGATTCTTATGATCGGTAAACACGGTAATAGGGTGTCTGGCTCCCTCTAGCCAATGGCGCCATTCCTCAAAAGCTAATTTGATGGCCAACAACTCCCTATCTTCCACATTGTAATTTCTCTCTGCAGAGGAGAGTTTCCTTGAGAAAAAGGCACACGGTTGCCATTTGGCAGAAGAGGGACCCTGAGATAAGACCGCACCCACACCCACCTCAGAAGCGTCCACCTCAACAATAAAAGGTAGAGAGACATCAGGTTGTACCAAAATGGGAGTGGAAGCAAAACTCTCTTTGATACTAGAAAAGGCTTTAAGCGCATCTACCGACCAGGAGGAAAAAATCTACCCCCTTTCTGGTCATATCAGTGAGTGGTTTAACAACAGAGGAATAATTCAAAATGAACTTTCTGTAATAATTGGCAAAACCCAAAAACCGCATCAGCGCCTTCTGATTCTCAGGAAGCTCCCAATCAAGCACAGCGCGGACCTTCTCAAGGTCCATCCGAAAACCAGAAGCGGAGAGAAGAAAACCAAGAAATTGAATCTCCGGAACCGCAAACACACATTTTTCCAGTTTAGCGTACAATTTATTCTCCCGCAGAATCAGCAAGACCTCACATAGGTGGTCCCGATGAGTCTTGAAATCAGGAGAAAAAATCTAAATGTCATCCAGATACACCAGAACAAATTTCCCCATTAAATGATAAAAAATGCTGTTCACAAAATGTTGGAAGACGGCCGGAGCATTTATCAAACCAAAAGGCATAACCAAATTCTCGAAATGACCCTCAGGGGTATTGAAGGCTGTCTTCCATTCGTCTCCTTCTCTGACCCTGACCAGGTTGTATGCCCCTCTTAAATCCAACTTAGAAAAAACTTTAGCCCCAACAATCTGGTTAAACAGGTCCGGGATCAGAGGAAGCGGATACGGGTCACGAATCGTTATACGGTTCAGCTCCCTGAAATCCAGACAAGGTCTTAAAGAACCATCTTTTTTCTTAACAAAAAAAAACCCAGCGGCAACAGGTGACTTCGAGGGTCGTATGTGTCCTTTTCTCAGACTCTCAGAGATATAAGCACGCATAGCGACCCTTTCAGGTTGGGAGAGATTGTATAAACGAGATTTAGGCAGCTTGGCGCCTGGGGTGAGATTAATAGGGCAATCGTACTCCCTGTGAGGGGGCAAGTCCTGAACACCACTCTCAGAAAAGACATCCGAAAATTCAGAGAGAAAAGATGGTACAGTCTTAGTAGCAACCTCAGAAACAGATGTCGTGAGGCAATTCTCTCTGCAAAAGTCACTCCAACCATTTATTTGCCTCGCTTGCCAATCAATGGTGGGGTTATGTTTAGTGAGCCAGGGTAGCCCCAACACTAGAGGAGTAGGCAATCCAGTAAGGACGAAACATGACACATCCTCAACATGAGCGTCACCCACAGTCAAACGGATATTGTGAACTATGCCCTTTAACGATCTTTGAGAAAGTGGAGCGGAATCAATAGTAAAAACAGGAATATCCTTTCCCAAAGTGCGCACCTGGAAACCATGAGTTATCGCAAAATGATTATCAATGAGATTGACAGCTGCTCCACTATCTACAAAAATCTCACAAAAAATGTTCTTGCTCTCTAGCGCCACCCTAGCAGGTAGGACAAAACGGGAACTACAAGCAAACGGAAAACCTTCATTTCCGCATCAACCTTGCCAATAGTAACAGATGTAACGTTTTTAGAGGTTTTTTTATTTTTGTTTTTCTTTTATTACCCTCAGAAAACTCCATGAATTTTCTAGAGGGACAAACATTAGCCAAATGATTTATACCTCCACAACAGAAACAAACCCTCCTCTGAGAGCTGAATCCTCTACTATCAGAGGCAAGCAAACCCAGCTGCATGGCCTCCTGCTCAGTGGGGATTGAGACAGACCGAGACCCCTGCACAATGAATGAGACCGCAGCACTGTCCTTGGACTGAGTATGACAGGAAGGAATAGTCTCCTCTCTCTCTCTAAGACGCCTGTCAATACGAACAGCTAGAGACATGGCTGACTCCAACAACGCTGGTCTCTCATGAAAAGCAAATGCATCTTTCAATCTTTCTGAAAGACCATGGCAGAATTGACTTCAGAGTGCAGCATCGTTCAAGCCAGTATCAGCTGCCCACCTCCGAAATTCAGAACAATATATCTCTGCGGACTGCAAAACCAAAACAAAGAACATCATGCAAGAGGTAGAGAATGACGTCTGCCAGACCTTCTCACAGAAATGGCGGTGACAGGTGCTGTAGCTGACGCTGTCAGGGTGCTGTGGCTGGCACAGTCAGAGGCACTGCTCAGGGTGCTGTAGCTGGCACTGTCAGGGCTACTGCTCAGGGTGCTGTAGCTGGCACTGTCAGGGCTACTGCTCAGGGTGCTGTGGCTGGCACTGTCAGGAGCTGCTCTCGGGGTGCTGTAGCTGGCACTGTCAGGGGCACTGCGCAGGGTGCTGTGGCTGGAACTTTCAGAGGCGCTGCTCAGGGTGCTGTAGCTGGCACTTTCAGGGGCGCTGCTCAGGGTGCTGTGGCTGGCACTGTCAGGAGCTGCTCTCGGGGTGCTGTAGCTGGCACTGTCAGGGGCACTGCTCAGGGTGCTGTGGCTGGCACTGTCAGGGGTTTATGGGAGCAGCTATACGCAGAGAGAGACTGGTATAGCAGGTGGGTCTCGGGGTCCACATAACCTGGGGCTGTTTCCACACGTGTCTATGGATTATGCGGCAGTAGAATGGAGCACGGCTGTGAAGGCTGTTATATTACGGGAGCTGATGTGATGTTCTTGTATAATTCGGCAGTTTTACATATAAAATGATTCCTGTAATGTTTTCAGCGTGTTTTACCTTAAGATCTAATCATCTCACAATTGCTTTTCTGGCTAATCTCTGCGGCTTTATCAGAGTGATGCCGAGTATATGGAACATCAGCCGGAGGGCCGGGGTATACTGCGGAGGATGCAGACTGTATGGGGTCGGCGAGGGGTTTCTGGGGATTAGCTATGGAGACTGGTATCATAGAACGAGTACATGAGGTGACCAAATGCAGTGCACCAGAAAGTGGCATAATGTGCATCAGAAAATGACAAGTGACTCGCTCTCTGCAGACGGCAATGTAAAGCGCTCGTGCCAGATTTATAAAGGATTAGTGCCGCTTGTTGGTGCATTCTACTGCAATATGTGTCTTGAATGCCATGAGCTCAATCTCCTGCAAATTATTCTGTAATAGCATGTGAGCATGTAATGGTCCCGCAGAACCGTCCGCTCACTGTAGGGTCTACACTGGCACAGCAGAGGCGGCAGATATCACATATAATGTATGATAAAGGGCAGCAAGACTGATCTCCTGCTCCAGGCAACATGTTCCAGGATTAGCAACTGAAATCCTATTTCTTATATTAGACGATTCTTGTAGCCTGGGGTTCAGGAGAAACGCCAGACAATAAAAGAGCAGAAAGGAAGCATCGGGTCAGATGCTTAGTCCATGGAGAGGTACAAGACCTCTGCCGGACTCCATGGAGACGTACGAGATCTCTGCCGGAGTCCATGGAGACGTACGAGACCTCTGCCGGAGTCCATGGAGACGTACGAGACCTCTGCCGGAGTCCATGGAGAGGTACGAGACCTCTGCCGGAGTCCATGGAGACGTACGAGACCTCTGCCGGAGTCCATGGAGACGTACGAGACCTCTGCCGGAGTCCATGGAGAGGTACGAGACCTCTGCCGGAGTCCATGGAGACGTACGAGACCTCTGCCGGACTCCATGGAGACGTACGAGACCTCTGCCGGAGTCCATGGAGAGGTACGAGACCTCTGCCGGAGTCCATGGAGAGGTACGAGACCTCTGCCGGAGTCCATGGAGAGGTACGAGACCTCTGCCGGAGTCCATGGAGAGGTACGAGACCTCTGCCGGAGTCCATGGAGAGGTACGAGACCTCTGCCGGAGTCCATGGAGAGGTACGAGACCTCTGCCGGAGTCCATGGAGAGGTACGAGACCTCTGCCGGAGTCCATGGAGAGGTACGAGACCTCTGCCGGAGTCCATGGAGAGGTACGAGACCTCTGCCGGAGTCCATGGAGACGTACGAGACCTCTGCCGGAGTCCATGGAGACGTACGAGACCTCTGCCGGAGTCCATGGAGAGGTACGAGACCTCTGCCGGAGTCCATGGAGACGTACGAGACCTCTGCCGGACTCCATGGAGACGTACGAGACCTCTGCCGGAGTCCATGGAGAGGTACGAGACCTCTGCCGGAGTCCATGGAGAGGTACGAGACCTCTGCCGGAGTCCATGGAGAGGTACGAGACCTCTGCCGGAGTCCATGGAGAGGTACGAGACCTCTGCCGGAGTCCATGGAGAGGTACGAGACCTCTGCCGGAGTCCATGGAGAGGTACGAGACCTCTGCCGGAGTCCATGGAGAGGTACGAGACCTCTGCCGGAGTCCATGGAGAGGTACGAGACCTCTGCCGGAGTCCATGGAGAGGTACGAGACCTCTGCCGGAGTCCATGGAGAGGTACGAGACCTCTGCCGGAGTCCATGGAGAGGTACGAGACCTCTGCCGGAGTCCATGGAGAGGTACGAGACCTCTGCCGGAGTCCATGGAGAGGTACGAGACCTCTGCCGGAGTCCATGGAGAGGTACGAGACCTCTGCCGGAGTCCATGGAGAGGTACGAGACCTCTGCCGGAGTCCATGGAGAGGTACGAGACCTCTGCCGGAGTCCATGGAGAGGTACGAGACCTCTGCCGGAGTCCATGGAGAGGTACAAGACCTCTGCCGGAGTCCATGGAGAGGTACGAGACCTCTGCCGGAGTCCATGGAGAGGTACGAGACCTCTGCCGGAGTCCATGGACACAAGTATGGAGCGAGGACAGGTATGAGCCATGGACAGGTATGAGGTGAAGACAGGTATGAGGCAAGGACAGGTATGAGATGAGATCAGGTATAGTATAGTCATAGTACAGTATAGTGATAGTGAGAGTCAGGTATGAGGCGAGGACAGGTATGAGGCGAGGACAGGTATGGTATAGTCATAGTACAGTATAATGATAGTAAGAATCAGGTATAAAGCATGGACAGGTATGGGGCGAGGACAGGTATGGTATAGTCATAGTACAGTATAGTGATAGTGAGAGTCAGGTATGAGGTGAGGACAGGTACGAGGATGAGGACAGGTATGGGGACAGGTATGGGGCGAGGACAGGTATGGTATAGTCATAGTACAGTATAGTGATAGTAAGAGTCAGGTATGAGGTGAGGACAGGTATGGGGCGAGGACAGGTATGGTATAGTCATAGTACAGTATAGTGATAGTAAGAATCAGGTATGAGGCATGGACAGGTACGGGGGCGAGGACAGGTATGGGGTGAGGACAGGTATGAGGGGAGGACAGGTATAGTATAGTCATAGTACAGTATAGTGATAGTAAGAATCAGGTATGAGGCATGGACAGGTATAGTATAGTCATAGTACAGTATAGCGATAGTAAGAATCAGGTATGAGGCATGGACAGGTACGGGGGCGAGGACAGGTACGGGGGCGAGGACAGGTATGGGGCGAGGACAGGTATGGTATAGTCATAGTACAGTATAGTGATAGTGAGAGTCAGGTATGAGGCGAGGACAGGTATGGGGCGAGGACAGGTATGGTATAGTCATAGTACAGTATAGTGATAGTGAGAGTCAGGTATGAGGCGAGGACAGGTATGAGGCGAGGACAGGTATGGGGTGAGGACAGGTATGAGGGGAGGACAGGTATAGTATAGTCATAGTACAGTATAGTGATAGTAAGAATCAGGTATGAGGCATGGACAGGTATAGTATAGTCATAGTACAGTATAGCGATAGTAAGAATCAGGTATGAGGCATGGACAGGTACGGGGGCGAGGACAGGTACGGGGGCGAGGACAGGTATGGGGCGAGGACAGGTATGGTATAGTCAAAGTACAGTATAGTGATAGTGAGAGTCAGGTATGAGGTGAGGACAGGTATGGGGGCGAGGACAGGTATGGTATAGTCATAGTACAGTATAGTGATAGTGAGAGTCAGGTGTGAGGTGAGGACAGCTGTGGTATGGCGGTAGTACTGCATACCTTCAGGAATCACTATCCCAGGGTATAGTATGTGAACCCGGCGAGGTCAGGGAAGAATGCGCTGAATGTGGCGCCATCTTGCAGCGCTGCAGGATCACATTCACAGGGTGAGGAAACAGATTGCTATTACAGAAACTCATTTGGCATGAAATATACGGCTCAGAAGATTGATATTTTCTGCTTATGAAACTTAACATAAAATTAAATTGCAAATATTTCTCCAAACTGCGAGAGCTGTGGCCCTAGGCGATCCATCATGGATATGAAACTTCGGTTCAGGTCTAGTGGGCCTGCTTCCAGCCATGATTTATAAGGAGAGCGCCTTCATTTCATTCTCTCTGCCTTCACTGATGACTGTTTGTTTCTGGTGCCCGCTCTGGTCACATTACAGCCAGCCCTGTACTGTAAATTCCCAGCAAGGACCATATTCTTACATCTGTTTCCGGGAAAGGTGGGTGCAAACCAATATGGCTGCCATCGTATGCAGCGTGTGCCCACCAATAAAGTGCCAGAGCTCGTCACCCAGCTTTCCCAGGGTATGGAGCGACTCACACGCCTAGTCTATGATACACGGGGGAGTGATGCTGCACCAGGCAGATTTGCTAGTGAGGCATCTGGAAATGCGGGTAAGAGCAGCTGTGGGAGCTCAAATGGCAGCCATATTGGTGTTACCAAGCTTTCCCAGGGACAGATAGAATCAAGAAATTACTGATTATAATACTCACCAACTTGACAGAAGTGGACGCTTCAATGATTAGATTTATTATAAGATATTTGTACTTCTATGCAGAACTATGCATCTCCATGGTAACCGACTACAAACCCTGCCTAGTCTGTTCCTCCAGTTACCATCCCGCCATCTGTCCTCTACTACTTGCTAGCCTTCGATGTGTAGGCTGACAAAAAGGAACATACCAGTGGAAGATCTGACTACATTGGGGTTGTAGTCTGTCTCTATGGAGACACATATCCCTGAAGAGGAGCTGCAGTCACCAAGTGATTTTACATCAGGGCTATTTGCAAGGTTGATTCATTTTATAGTTTACTGGCAACGCGACTGTATACAGTGCCTTGAAAAAGTCTTCACACCCCTAGAACTTTTCCAAATTTTTTCATGTTACACCCACAAACTTAAATGCATTTTATTAGGATTTTATGTGATCGGCCGACACAAAGTCCACATCTGTGAGGTGAGGAGAAGATAAGACGAGGTTTCCACAATACAGTGCGGCACTTTTCAGGGATGTCTCTAGCAGCTTTCCCCAGATAGTTGCTGGCATTTTTGACCATTTTCTTTGCAGAAGAGCTCACACCCAGACTGGATGGAGAGCGTCTGTGAGCAGCAATCTTCAAGCCTTGCCCCAGATTCTCAATAGGACTTAGCTCTGGACGGTGACTGGGCCGTTCTAACACATCAAGATGCTTTGATCTAAACCCTTCCATTGCAGCTCTGGCTGGACGTTGAGGGTTGTTGTCCTGCTGGAAGGTGAACCTCCGCCCCAGTCTCAAGTCTTCTGCAGCCTTTACCAGGTTTTCCTCCAGGATTGTCCTGTATTTAGCTCCATCCATCTTCCCATCACCTCTGACCAGCTTCCCAAAAAGTTCTCCTTTGGTCTCCTCTGACCAGAGCTCCTTCTTCCATGTTTGCTGTGTCCCCTACATGGCTTGTGGCAAACAGGACTTCTTATGGCTGCTTTAAGAAATGGCTTTCTTCTTCTTCTCTAGCTAGTGCTCTCCTTGCCTGGGCTGTCAGTTTAGGTGGACGGCCGTGTCTTGGTAGGGTTGCAGTTGTGCCATACACCTTACATTTCTGGATGATGGATTGAACAGTGCTCTATGATGATGGGATATTTTTTATAACCTAAACATGCTTTACACTTCTCCACAATTTTATCCCTGACCTGCCTGGTGTGTTCCTTGGTTTTCATTATAGTGTTTGCTCACTAATGTTCTCTAACAAACCTCTGAGGCCCTCACAGAACAGCTGGAGTTATACTGAGGATACAATACACACAGGTAGACTGTATTTACTAATTAAATGACTTCTGAAGGCGATTGGTCACACTGGATTTTATTTAGAGGGATCGGCATACAGGGGGTGAATACAAATGCACCCACACTGTCCAGATTGTTATTTGTTTTGTTTTTTTGAAAACCGGGTACTGTTTTCTTCTCACCTCACACAGACTTGTACTTTCTGTTGGTCTATCACATACAATCCTAATAAAACACATTTAAAGGGGTTGTACGGGTTCAGAGCGGAACCCGGACATACCCCAATTTTTACCCAGGCAGCCCCCCTGATATGAGCATCAGAGCATTTCATCCTCCAATGCTCTCCCTTGCCCTGTGCCGAATCACACAGAGCAAAGGCTTTTATGGAGATCCAGTGATGGGCTCTCCATATGGACTGCTTGGCGGAGGCTTCCATCCAGCAGTGAGTCCTGTAAAATGGCTAGGGCAGCGCTAAAGCCCACCCATCAGTGACGGTGATTTCACCGGCAACACTGCTAGGCAGAAGCCTCCCCCTAGCAGTGTGAAAATATAAACAAACAAGCCCTTGCCCTGTGCGATCCCAATGTTAGAGGGGCCCGGAAGGGTCAGAATGGGGTTATGTCGAGGTTCAGCTCTGAATTCAGATAACCCCTTTAAGTTTGTGGGTGTAACGTGAAAAAAATATAGGCATGAATACTTTTTAAAGAAACTGTAAAAAATGTGGCTGCAGAGCTGCGCTCTTTAATGCGGATTCTTATACTGCTCACCTTCTTGCAGCACTGAGGTCCAGGGAGTCTAACTTAATCTTACTTATAGAAGGCTCCCCACCTATCATGTGGCAAATATGGCATTGCAGAGGGGTCACCTCATGCATGAGGGCCCAGGTTAGACCCCAAAACCTCTGCTCAGTGTAACTGGGTCCTTGACTTGAATCCATAATAACCTCGCAGATCTGCTCCCCCTCCTGTAAGCTGTAACCTTCACGAACACACTAAGCAGTTCATCTCCTGCCGCCGCAAGTCATTCTCTCCCCGACAGGAGGACAAAATGATTTAAGCAAATGTCAGCGGCGCGGGAGCTCGTTCTTAAATATACTCCGTCTGATTAAAATGTAAATATTACAATTAAATATAGCAGCGAGAGGAAAGTCGCCCCTTCCCCTGCACAAAGTGAGGCTCATTTCTGGGGAGTTAAAGGCAAATGGGACTTGTCAGCGGCGGAGCCCGGGAGATAATAATGAGCTGACAGGGAAGCGCTCCGAGCTGAAATCCAGCCGGTGACACACAGGAGATCGCTGACAAATTGAATCTTCTGTAAAATGAGAGGCACTAAAGACCGCGGCGAGGAATCCGACAGAGGCGAGAAAATGTCCGTCTTCTGGACGACCGGCCTCCTCCACAGTGAAGTGGAATTGATTTTAGGATAATAAACTCTCTGCTGCCACTAACTGTGCTGGAGGGATATGATGTGCAAGGACACCAGTCACAACCAGAGCTGCTGTCACAATTGTGCTGTTGCATCAGGTCTTATACTCAAGCCACAACCAGAGCTGTAGTCATCATTTTGTAGTTTAATCATTTCTTATACTCCAGTGTCATCCAGAGCTGCAGTCACAAGTTTGCAGTTAAAGCCCATCTGTCAGCAGACCTGTCCCTATGACACCGGCTGACCTCTCACATGTGCTCCTGGCAGCTCCTGTGTTAATATATGCAAATTAGCCTCTAGGAGCAACGGGGGCGTTGCCATTACACCTAGAGACTCACGTCCTCTGCACTCTGATTGACAGGACCAGGTGTGATGACATTTCCACTGCCTGGTCCTGTCAATCAAAGTGCAGAGGGCGTGAGTCTCTAGGTGTAATGGCAACGCCCCCGTTGCTCCTAGAGTCTCATTTACATATATTAACAGCATGCTTTTTCTCAGCAATGCGGGCACATATGAACATGGACCAACACAGATGCCCTCAGATGCCAGGAGCACATGTGACAGGTCAGCCGGTGTCATAGGGACAGAACTGCTGACAGACGCCCTTTATATCACTCCTTGTACTCCATCCCCCCACAATTCTGCAGGAATCCGCCAGCACTGCGCTGCTGACGGGATGTTCAGATGTACAGTGCTGCGCGTCTGGTGATCAGTTTTTTTCTAGCATGTCACATTTATCTCCAGATTTGTCTCCTGATGGATGACAGTGTCTGGTTTGGATGCGGAATCTAATTTGTGGATAACGTTCTCCCCCTTTATAAAGTGTGGGAGATATTTCCAGACCAGAAACCGTAATCCAGTCTCAGGTCAGCGTCCTGTAATGGGCTGGACGTTCCCCAGATCACAGGCGGCAGAGTATAAGATAGAATACAGCTCTGGATGTGACTGGAATTTAAAACATGATGTTATAGCAAAATAATGAATGCAGCTCTGGATGTGACTGCAGTATAAAAGCAAGCGATTTACAAAGTGACTGGGCATGTAGAGGACATCGAGCTATAAAGTGTAAAACGCTGACCTCAGAGCCTCATCTGACAGGAAGCGGACAGTCCGGTTCTGGGCAGGAGACTGGTCCCAGTCGGCTCTTTCCCCGGCCTCCATATAAATTGCATCTTTCTATAAACTTCTAATTCAATATGTGACACTTAATCTTGCACCTCCCGATTGTCTGCTTTGTATATAAGCCGGGTAATTGCAGAATGGAGAAGTCACTTAGCCGCACATTTGAGTCTTCGATTTGAGAGGCAGAAGCTGTAACACAATTACGGTTATTACAGATGTGGAGTCCATACAGTCCTCGGGAATTCACAGGAGACCACGTAAGGATGAAACCCATTAGATCGCTGCCTTTAGGGCCGAGCTTCCAATCAATAGGGAATGAGCCTTATACACTTCAGAGTGTCCGCCCTGCTGTGCTAATGGACGAGCGCTGCCCTATACCGAGGCTGGAGGCTCCGTACTTAGTAATAGTTAAGGCTCACGTATGGCGGCGCCGGGACGTTTTCATCTTACCATCCACACCTTACGAGAGCTGATGAAGCCATATGAGGGTTTGGTTTTTGGCCCCATGTGTTGTACTTTATAAAGCCGCCATTGAATGCTCCAAATGTGGGGTGGAATGGAAAAGAAAGCAATTCCGCTATTGCTATTTGGGTTTTGTCTTTATAGCGTTCGCTATGCGGTAAAAGTGACATTATAAAAATGATTCTATGGGTCAGTGCGAGCGTGGCGATAGCGGATGCCATACGTATAACATCTTTATTGCTTTGTTTCACCATATTCTATCTGTCACCCACAACGGCTTCATTTTCCTGCTGACGGAGTTTGGGGGGGGGGGGGGATTTTTTGCAGGGTGCCCTGTTATTCTTACTTGGTACTATTTTGGGGTACATAGGGCTTTTTGATCATTTTGTACAGAATTTTTTTTTTTTTTTGGGGGGGGCAAGGTAACTGGTACTGTGGCTTTTATTTTATGGCATTCACCGTACGCGATAAATAACTTGATACTGGAATGTTTCAGACATTTTTGGACATACTGAACAAATTGTGTTTATTTTTATTATATATATTTTTTTCTTTCAATAAATGGTAAATCTTTAAAAAAAATGATGTGTTTTCTTGAACCTTTCATACTTTTTTTTAGTTTTTTTAAGTGGCCCTAGGGGGGTGTTCCTCATCTCCAGTCCTCAGGACCTGACATAATTAGTGTCCATACATCAGGACTTACTACAGGTCCTCATTCTGCGGGATATTCCTACCGGCAGGTGGGCCCTGAGGAACCCTGCCCTAGGGAACCCGAGCCTGTAATCACTTGCACTATACTCCTGTATAGCCTCTACTTTCATCTGTTATCTGAGTGACAAGCAATATGGCCGCCAGTACAACTTCCAAAGGACAATATGCCCGGCCTTGTGTCTCTTTCCTAATTGCTATGGGTCTTTCTACGGTTCCTGAATGGCCAACTGGTCTGATTTTGCCGCCATGGTGATACTCACCCCACTTTTGCACTGCCGCAGGGGTTTAGGAAAGCTGTGTAACAACCACTAGGAGGCTGTAATGTCGGATGATCCTGGGAATTATTTTTCCTTTGCTTTTTGACCGTGTTATTAGAATGTCCCAAGCCATGGCTTGTACAAATTGTGCCGACCAGTAAATGATGCAATAGACGCGCCTATCGGTGGGGCCTCACCTTAGACACTCTCCATCGTTCTGAGGCCTCTGACTGATGGCCAGTTTCTCAGCTTCCAGGCTCTTGGTGACCCCGGCGGCCGCACTGATCTCTTTGTCCAGACCTGAAATATAAGCGAGATGCCATTAAGGACGTGAATCAAAGGTATGAAGCCGAAGAAAAGCCTCAGGCTCAGTGATGACGCTTTACCTCTCAGAGTCTCCTGGAAGTCACTCAGTTCCCTCTGGATCATGTTCCTCTGCCGATGAAGAGCCTTGAGATGGATGTTCTCACCTCTCAGGGATTCTATTTCTAGGAGGGAAAATAATACAGAACGGAGGTAGCAGCAGCCAAACACAAGAGGCGGTTTCTATGGCATTAGAGGTGAGTAATCTACATCCGAGGAAGCAAAAGCACTTAAAAATAACCCGCAAGCATACATATAATTGTATGGTGCCATGACGGCCTCCTGGTGCCACCCCAGGACCCCGAAGATGGAAGCATGTAATGTGCAGACTTTCTGTACCGCTCTGCAAATGCCAAAACTGCACTTACTGAGGAACCCTAAAATACTACAGAACTTACTGGGCACCCCTAAAAATACTACAGAACTTACTGGGCACCCCTAAAAATACTACAGAACTTACTGGGCACCCCTAAAAATACTACTGAGGAAGCCTAAAATACTACAGAACTTACTGGGCACCCCTAAAAATACTACTGAGGAACCCTAAATTACTACAGAACTTACTGGGCACCCCTAAAAATACTACTGAGGAACCCTAAAATACAACAGAACTTACTGGGCACCCCTAAAAATACTACTGAGGAACCCTAAAATACTACAGAACTTACTGGGCACCCCTAAAAATACTACTGAGGAACCCTAAATTACTACAGAACTTACTGGGCACCCCTAAAAATACTACTGAGGAACCCTAAATTACTACAGAACTTACTGGGCACCCCTAAAAATACTACTGAGGAACCCTAAATTACTACAGAACTTACTGGGCACCCCTAAAAATACTACTGAGGAACCCTAAAATACAACAGAACTTACTGGGCACCCCTAAAAATACTACTGAGGAACCCTAAAATACTACAGAACTTACTGGGCACCCCTAAAAATACTACTGAGGAACCCTAAAATACTACAGAACTTACTGGGCACCCCTAAAAATACTACTGAGGAAGCCTAAAATACTACAGAACTTACAGGGCACCCCTAAAAATACTACTGAGGAACCCTAAACTACTACAGAACTTACTGGGCACCCCTAAAAATACTACTGAGGAACCCTAAATTACTACAGAACTTACTGGGCTCCCCTAAAAATACTACTGAGGAACCCTAAAATACTACAGAACTTACTGGGCACCCCTAAAAATACTACTGGGGAACCCTAAAATACTACAGAACATACTGAGCACCCCTAAAAATACTACTGAGAAACCCTAAAATACTACAGAACATAATGGGCACCCCTAAAAATACTACTGAGAAACCCTAAAATACTACAGAACTTACTGGACACCCCTAAAAATACTACTGAGAAACCCTAAAATACTACAGAACTTACTGGGCCCCCGAAAAAATACTACTGAGGAACCCTAAGATATAGTAGAGAACCTGCCGAGGAACCCTAAAATATTATAGAACTTACTAAGGAACCCTAAAATACTAAAACATTTACTGGGCACACTAAAATATTACTGAAGAACCCTAAAATACTACAGAACTTAGTGAGGAATTCTGAAATACTAGAGAACCTACTGGGCGACTCTAAAAATACTGCTGAGGAACCCTGAAAATAGAACTTGCTTTGCTATTGACAGGGGCCCCAAACATAAAAAGGAACACTCACTTGTCCACAGTCCCGACAATGCACACGACCAAGAAGTGGCTGGGGTCTGTAACGGTGGTGGCCAATCACAAGCCTCAGAGACCAGTGCAGCAGAGACCAGTGCAGCAGAGACCAGTGCAGCAGAGAGCCTAGTCAGTTTATATAGTGTTATATATTTTAATATGCACCTTGTGTTTTGTTATGCTTGTGAATCAGTCAGTGCCGACTAGCAACAGCTTAGCCCCGGCCACCTATAAGCCCCCCCCCCTGCCCTTTCTCTATCTACACCCTGAAATCTGGGTGTTTATGGGGGGCGACACTTGTACAGACGAGTTGTTAAAGCCGGTTCTACTTCTTCATCTAGCATTTCATTATGTATCATTGATGGAGAAAGTCTGCACTTGATGAGTCTTTACCTACATAACGTAGAAGGCGCAGATGCCAGGCTGCAGTAGCGGGGTCACTCACCACGTCCCAGCTCCTCGGCCTCCTCATCCAGACTCTGACTTTCAGCCTCGGCGCCTCCTCTCAGCAGCTCCTTTCTGTCCACCGTTAGCCCGTAATCATTATTATAAGCCAGGACTTCCTTCATGAATCTCTCCTCCTCTGCCGTCATCTCTTTCTTCATGTCCTCCTAAGAGAAAAAAAAAAGATCACCCAGGAATGTGCCGGGCGGCAAACAGTGCTGCAGACCTCAGCTTCCATAGAACTCAATAGAGAATAGCTCATGTCGGGCAGACTGGCGACCTGACTTGTAATGGGGTCCATCAGGTCCCAATGAGGTGTCTGCAGTTTTACACAGTGCAATGTTTCTCAGTGAACTGGCGACAGGGGTTCCTATCCGAGCCTTCACCACAGGTGTGAACAGAGCCTAATGTGGTAATATGTCGGAGCCTCCCAGAGGCCATTAGAGGTCAGAGGGGTGCATGGAGCAGCACTCGTGTCCGTGTTGCAAGCATTTGCAGAATTGTGGCTTCTATCACATACAGAAACTACAAAACAGAAGGGTGCACAGCCTTGCGCCAGGTTCAGATGTGGCAGATTTCTGCACGGCGAAACCGCAGCAAACTACAATATATAGAATTTTGTGGTAATTATGTCACAGAAATGCACCAGATTTTCACCACCAACTTCATCCTTTCCATGAAGACTGTTCACATGATGGGGAATGTGATCGGTGGAGGCTGACCTCTGGGGCCACTGCTGATCACAAGAACGGGGCCCCTTTCTCCTGCTCCATTCGGCTGTATGGCGCTCGGGCTGTCCCTTCGAGCTGATGAAGTGGTGGACACGCATGTGTGTCGGCCGCTCCACTCACATAGGGAGTCTTATGATCTGTTAGGGTAACAGTGGTCAGACCCCCGGCCATCACTGATCCCTACCCCCAGGCACCTACCCTGTGGATGGGGATAAGTTGCTTTGATGGGACAACCCCTCTGATTGTGCAGCACCGCGGCAGGGACGGTGGCAGGAGAATGCAGGGCCTTTCTGTAAGCCCATGTTCACATCTGATTTGCTATTGACAGCAGAAATCGTAGGTTTAGACTCCACAAGAAGAACGAACATGATGACTGCCAGAGGACTGCAGCATGTGAGGTTTAAAGCGTAGGTGCAAAATCCATGCCCAAATCGCGTCCTTGTTACTAACGTGAACCACAATGCCATACAAATCCACGCTGATAAGAGCCACAAAGACACAAACCTCCTGCTATCAGCACCAAGCCCCCAGCGACGGATTCTTGCACACAAGCTTCAAACCTTCTTTTCGGTTCTAGACAGGGCTGAAAGGATTCATCAATGTAATCGAGGCAAAAAAAAGCCTTGATGCAATTTCCCTGCATCGAGGATTCGTTTAAATCACATGACCACTAAGGCCCCTTTCACACGAGCGGGTATTCCGCGCAGGTGCGATGCGTGAGTTGAACGCATTGCACCCGCACTGAATCCTGACCCATTCATTTCTATGGGGCTGTTCACATGAGCGGTGATTTTCACGCATCACTTATGCGTTGCGTGAAAATCGCAGCATGCTCCTCTTTGTGCGTTGCGGTGTGATAATCCACGCAATGCAGGCCCCATAGAAGTGAATGGGGTTGCGTGAAAATCGCAAGCATCCGCAAGCAAGTGCGGATGCGGTGCGATTTTCACGCATGGGTTCTAGGTGACAGTCTATTCACTGTATTATTTTCCCTTATAACATGGTTATAAGGGAAAATAATAGCATTCTGAATACAGAATGCAGAGTACAATAGCGCTGGAGGGGTTAAAAAAAATAAAAAAGTTAACTCACCTTCTCCTCTTGATCGCGTAGTTCCCGGTCTGTTCTTTACTAGCTGTGGGCTAAAGGACCTGTGGTGATGTCAGATCACATGCTCCAATCACATGCTCCATCACTATGGTGATGGAGCATGTGATCTGACATCACCACAGGTCCTTTAGCCCACAGCTAGTAAAGAACAGACCGGGAACTACGCGATCAAGAGGAGAAGGTGAGTTAACTTTTTTATTTTTTTTAACCCCTCCAGCGCTATTGTACTATGCATTCTGTATTCAGAATGCTATTATTTTCCCTTATAACCATGTTATAAGGGAAAATAATACAATCTACAGAACACCGATCCCAAGCCCGAACTTCTGTGAAGAAGTTCGGGTGTGGGTACCAAACATGCGCAAATTTTCTCACGCGAGTGCAAAACGCATTATAATGTTTTGGACTCGCGCGGAAAAATCGCGCATTTTCCCGCAACGCACCCGCCTCTTATCCGGGCAAAAAACATGACGCCCGTGTGAAAGAGGCCTAAGTGTGAGTGAAGCCTCTCACTCACCGCTCCGTGGCCTCCAGCTCTGCACCGCGCTGCACTGACCAGGGCCTTGTGTGCACATATCGTCAGCATGCTGCCCGACACTGTGTGCGACGTCAGGTCCCTCCCAGTGCATGCTGGGAAGAAGACACGGTCCGCCTCCTGCGGACTCCATGTCAGCTCCGCACTGCCAGTGCCAGGAAAGGTAAGTATAAATTTAAGGGGGAGGGGGTTAGAAGGGGGTTTTACCTGTGATTTGAAGGGGCTGATGGCGCTAAGGACATGGATGGCATAGAAGGGCTGATGATGCTGGGTGGGGGACATGGCATGGAGGGGCTGATCTGATGGCACTGGGGGAGTGAGGGACATGGTGGATGGCATGGAGACACAGGGGGAGGGCAGAGACAATGGGTGGCATAGAGGCACAGGGGGAGGGCGGAGACAATGGATGGCATGGAGGGGCAGGGGGAGGGCGGAGACAATGGGTGGCATGGAGGCACAGGGGGAGGGCGGAGACAATGGGTGGCATGGAGGCACAGGGGGAGGGCGGAGACAATGGGTGGCAAAGAGGCACAGGGGGAGGGCAGAGACAATGGATGGCATGGAGGCGCAGGGGGAGGGTCGGAGACAATGGGTGGCATGGAGGGGCAGATAGCACTGGGGGAGTGGGAGACATGGCAATTGGGCTGGCAATGGATGGCATGGCAGAAGAACCGTATTGGGTATGACCGGATACAACCAGCTATATGCTCTCATTGACTATAATGTGGTCCAGGCCATCTGGCCATGGTCTGGCATACATTTTGGGTATCGTCCAAAGCTTTTTTTTTTTTCTTGCTTTTTTTTGGTCCTGCTAAAACCCAGCCTGAACGCTGTAACAAGGCCGGACCCCATTACAGTCAATCGCTGCAGCAGCCGGCGGTATCCAGCTACACCCGATACGGTAGATTCCAGCTGTTCTATACACAATGTACACTCACCTAAAGAATTATTAGGAACACCTGTTCTATTTCTCATTAATGCGATTATCTAGTCAACCGATCACATGGCAGTTGCTCCGATGCATGTAGGGTTGTGGTCCTGGTCAAGACAATCTCCTGAACTCCAAACTGAATGTCAGAATGGGAAAGAAAGGTGATTTTAGCAATTTTGAGCGTGGCATGGTTGTTGGTGCCAGACAGGCCGGTCTGAGTATTTCACAATCTGCTCAGTTACTGGGATTTTCACGCACAACCATTTCTAGGGTTTACAAAGAATGGTGTGAAAAGGGAAAAACCTCCAGTATGCGGCCGTCCTGTGGGCGAGAATGCCTTGTTGATGCTGGAGGTCAGAGGAGAATGGGCCGACTGATTCAAGCTGATAGAAGAGCAACGTGGACTGAAATAACCACTCGTTACAACCGAGGTCTGCAGCAAAGCATCTGTGAAGCCACAACACGCACAACCTTGAGGCGGATGGGCTACAACAGCAGAAGACCCCACCGGGTACCACTCATCTCCACTACAAATAGGAAAAAGAGGCTACAATTTGCACAAGCTCACCAAAATTGGACTGTTGAAGACTGGAAAAATGTTGCCTGGTCTGATGAGTCTCTATTTCTGTTGAGACATTCAAAAGGTAGAGTCCGAATTTGGCGTAAACAGAATGAGAACATGTATCCATCATGCCTTGTTACCACTGTGCAGGCTGGTGGTGGTGTGATGGTGTGGGGGATGTTTTCTGGGCACACTTTAGGCCCCTTAGTGCCAATTGGCCATCGTTTAAATGCCACGGGCTACCTGAGCATTGTTTCTGACCATGTCCATCCCTTCATGACCACCATGTACCCATCCTCTGATGGCTACTTTCAGCAGGATAATGCACCAGGTCACAAAGCTCCAATCATTTCACATTGGTTTCTTGAACATGACAATGAGGTCACTGCACTAAAATGGCCCCACAGTCACCAGATCTCAACCCAATAGAGCATCTTTGGGATGTGGTGGAACGGGAGCTTCGTGCCCTGGATGTGCATCCCTCAAATCTCCATCAACTGCAAGATGCTATCCTGTCAATATGGGCCAACATTTCTAAAGATGCTATCAGCACCTTGTGGAATCAATGCCACGTAGAATTAAGGCAGTTCTGAAGGCAAAAGGGGGTCCAACACCGTATTAGTATGGTGGTCCTAATAATTCTTTAGGTGAGTGTATATTGCAGCTGTGAAAGAAGCCTTATGTGCCCAATTATCTGCTATACCGCTGTAAGGAATACAAATATTGTTTTTATAAAGGAATACGCTATTTTAAGAAGGTTTTTCTTATTAGATTACTCGATTAATCATAAAAATAATCGGTAGAATACTTGATTACTTAAATATTCGTTTACTGCAGGCCTAGTTCTAGAGCACGGGTGTCAAACAAAAGGCCCGCGGGCCGAATCCGGCCCGCCAGACCTCGTCATGCGGCCCGCGTAGCCACCGCCGGCCGCCGGCCTTCACCTTCTATTGTCACTTCCTGCAGGCGGCCCCTGCAGGAAGTGATAATAAATCGCATAAGGAGCGCTGTGTATTACCGGTACTTACAACTACAAGCGCTCGCCGAGAGGAGGGAGGAGGCAGGCTGGGAGGATGGGCGCTGGCAGTGTGAGTCATACGTCACGCGCCTGCGCTGCCCACTTTATGAATGAAGCAGGCGGCGTGGGCGCATGACGTATGAGTCACGCTGCCAGCGCCTGTCCTCCCGGCCTGCCTCCTGCCTCCTCTCGTCAAGCGCTTGTAGTTGTAAGTACCAGTAATACACAGCGCTCCTTATGCGATTATATACATACGGTAACCATTAACTATTAGAGATACGATTATACAGTGAGCGGGGCCCATGTAGTAGAATAGTCACTGCACGGGCCCCGCTGTCATTATAAAAGCAGATGCCGGCCCCTAGCCCGTGTATTGAGGGTCATTCACTACTACAGGGACACTTATGGAGGGGATCTGTGGATGACACATAGCATAAGATGCTATATATGTGTCATCCACAGATCCCCCCCATAACTGTCATCCACAGATCCCCCATAAGTGTCACCCACAGATCCCCCATAAGTGTCACCCACAGATCCCCCATAAGTGTCATCCACAGATCCCCCATAAGTGTCACCCACAGATCCCCCATAAGTGTCACCCACAGATTCCCATAAGTGTCACCCACAGATCCCCATAAGTGTCACCCACAGATCCCCATAAGTGTCACCCACAGATCCCCATAAGCGTCACCCACAGATCCCCCATAAGTGTCACCCACAGATCCCCCATAAGTGTCACCCACAGATCCCCCATAAGTGTCACCCACAGATCCCCCATAAGTGTCGCCCACAGATCCCCCATAACAGTGCCATCCACAGATCCCCCATAACAGTGCCACCTACAGACCACAATTAGTTCAAAACCCACCAAAAGCACACCTTTTGGTTCAAAATATATTTTTTCTTATTTTCCTCCTCAAAAACCTAGGTGCGTCTTATGGGCCGGTGCGTCTTATAGGGCGAAAAATACGGTAACCCTTACAGTTCTGGAATGTGTTGGATAACACTGACAGCATTATGTCAGTGTTATCCAACACATTCCAGAACTGTAAGGGTTACATAGCATCATAAATCAGTATATTGCTATGTGACCCCAGTCAGCGCTTGCAGGTCAAGCTTTCAGAGCTAGTTATTACTTACATTATTACAAAAAACAGTAATAATTGAATGCAGTGACAATAATTTATGATAATAAAGAGTGGACACATAGTCCTACAGATACAACCGGCCCTTTGAGGGTGACCAAACTGCTGATGCGGCCCCCGATGAATTTGAGTTTGACACCCCTGATCTAAAGGATAACAGTTTTTACCGAATTAAATTAATTAAAAGCAGCAGATCACCAGGAATTATCCCCTGCTCTTCATCCTACATGTTATACATTTATACAAAACATTGGGAAAGTCCTCACACCCTCTCACTGTCCTCACATTTTGTGCTATCAGTCCCCCCATCGTTCTGCCCTCAGTCCCCAGAATGAGAAAGTGAGAAGAGCAGGTGAAAAATCTTTACTGATTTACTGAGAAGGAAAGACAAAAAAACTGCATGGACATAAGTCTTCAGCCCCTTTACTCAGGACATAAGTCTTCGGCCCCTTTACTCAGGACATAAGCCTTCGCCCCCTTTACTCAGGACATAAGTCTTCGGCCCCTTTATTCGGGACATAAGTCTCCAGCCCCTTTACTCGGGACATAAGTCTCCAGCCCCTTTACTCGGGACATAAGTCTCCAGCCTTTTTACTCGGGACATAAGTGTCCAGCCCCTTTACTCGGGACATAAGTCTCCAGCCCCTTTACTCGGGACATAAGTCTTCAGCCCCTTTACTCGGGACATAAGTCTCCAGCCCCTTTACTCGGGACATAAGTCTTCAGCCCCTTTACTCGGGACATAAGTCTCCAGCCCCTTTACTCGGGACATAAGTCTCCGGCCCCTTTACTCAGGACATAAGTCTCCGGCCCCTTTACTCGGGACATAAGTCTTCAGCCCCTTTACTCGGGACATAAGTCTCCGGCCCCTTTACTCGGGACATAAGTCTCCGGCCCCTTTACTCGGGACAAAAGTCTTCACCTCCTTTACACAGGACATAAGTCTTCAGCCCCTTTGGCAGTGATTCCAGCCTCCAGTCTTCTTGGAGATGATGTCACAAGGTTCACACCTGGATTTGGGCATTTTCTGCCGTTCTTCTCTGCAGATCCTCTCCAGCTCTGTCAGGTTGGGTGGGGCTGTCGGTGGAGAGACATTTTCAGGTCTCTCCAGAAATGTTCCATTGGGTTCAGGGCTCTGGCTGGGCCCCTCAAGGACATTCACAGAGTTGTCCCTCAGCTGCTCCTGTGTTGTCCTGGCCGTGTTCTTAGGGTCATTGTCTTGTAAGGCTAACCTTCGGCCCAGAGCTCTGGATCAGGTTCTCATTAAGAATATCTCTGGACTTTGCTCCATTCAGCTTTACCTCCACCCTGACTGGTCTCCTTGTCCCCCGCAGCATGACACTGCCACCACCATGCTTCACAGTAGGGATTGTAGTGGGCAGGTGATGAGCGGCGCTGGTTTCCTCCAGACATGACACTGCCCCCACCATGCTTCACTGTAGGGATTGTAGTGGGCAGGTGATGAGCGGCGCTGGTTTCCTCCAGACATGACACTGCCCCCACCATGCTTCACTGTAGGGATGGTATTGGGCAGGTGATGAGCGGCGCCTGGCCTCCTTTAGACATGATGCTGCCCCCACCATGCTTCACTGTAGGGATGGTATTGGGCAGGTGATGAGCGGCGCCTGGTCTCCTCCAGACATGATGCTGCCCCCACCATGCTTCACTGTAGGGATGGTATTGGGCAGGTGATGAGCAGTGCCTGGTTTCCTCCAGACATTACTGAGGAGAGGCCTCTTTCTGACCGCTCTGCCATAAAGCCCAGATTGGTGGAGGCTGCTGTGATGGTCGACCTTCTGGAAGTTTCTCCATCTGCACACAGATCTCTGGAGCTCGGCCAGAGGGACCATTGGGTTCTTGGTCTCCTCTCTTACCAAGGACCTCCTCCCCCGATTACTCAGTTTGGGAACTCTCAGTGCAACAGAAAGGTTTTGTCCCCTCTCCAGATCTGAGCCTCCACACAATCCTGTCTCTGAGCTCCACAGGCAGTTCTCCTCCTCATATCTTGGTGTTTGCTATGATGCATTGTCAGCTGTGAGATCTTATATAGACTGCGCCGTGTTCTTCCAAATCATGTCCAATCATCTGAATGTATCATAGGTGATTCCAATAAAGGCATAGAACATCTCAGAGATGATCCAGAGAAATGAGAGGCCCCAGAGTGAATCATCAAGTGTCAGAGCAGAGGGGCTGAAGACTTATGTCCATGTGAAAGGGGCTGAAGACTTATGCCCATGCAGTATTTTAGTTTTCCCCTTCTGTTCCCACTTTCTCATTATGGGGGCAGAAGGAACTGCTAGCACAAGGAGTGAGAGAACAGAATGTGAAAGGGTGTGAAGACTTTGTGAATACAGTGCGGCAGAGGAAAGAGCTGTAGTCTAGGAATAAACCGCTGCTACTAATGTCATGGGAGGAAGGGGGAGATCAGACCTGCTGCTAACATAGGATTTTCAGACAAAATACAAGTAAACAAAGCAGTAAAGCCCGGTGTTAATCTGCCCGCGGCCTGGTGACATTTTCCTATCTGTTGCATCTCTGGCCGCAGTGCTGACGCGGCGTCCTGAGCCGGGGATGGAGGAGCAGGTGTTTGCTATGCTCGAGGCTTCAGCCCGCGGCTCAGTTATCGCCCACAGCTGTGTTAAAAGCGTCTCCCCGCTGTCGGTAATGGCTCTCAGCCTGGTGGAAGGTCAGGGGTCCTTTAAGCTTCAGTCAGACAAGTCTGTTCTTTTCAAGAACGGTGCAAATAAATCTGTGTTTTACACGCTAAGCCCAAAGCCTCCCCCCACCGATACTCAGCGGCCGGACTGTAAAAGCATGGGATTTATTTCTATTATGGTCCTCTAGCAATAACAGCACTGAGTGAGTAAACTGGAGAGGTAAGTACAGATGAAGCCGGGGCTACATACAGGCGGCGGGAGTACCGCAGGGCACATCTATAATGTCATGTGCAAGGAATGCTGCATAATGTGCACGGCATCCATGACAGAGGGGCTATGGGAGAGACGTGGCTGGAAAGCCTCCCCTGCTAGTTCCAGACTACCTGCCACCAAAGGCATCACCAAGTGCGCCCTGTTCTGGCCAGATCCAGCAGGAGTAGCCATAGACTCTTGGGTACCGCCACACGGGGCGCTTGTGAGGCGTTCGGGGCGCGGCCGTGCTGGGGTACCATATGGACAATTAGGACGCAGCCACCTCTTATTTACCTGAGGAACACCGCAAATTTTAGTTGTTCTGCGCACCGTGAATACTTTGCCGCCATTAACACTGCAGACGGGTTATACAGTGCTTTTGTCATAAGAGGCAGCCGCACCGTACTCGACCGCAGCACGGCCGCATCCTGACCGCCCCTCAACCGCGCCGTGGGCCCATATCTAGGGATGAGCCAGTCGACTTCGGATGAAACATCTAAAGTCGATTCGCTTAAAACTTTAAGTACTGTACGGAGCAGGCACTCAAATACAGTATTAGAATGTATTGGCTCCGATGAGCCGAAAATATTACTTTGCGAAGTCTCGCGACACTTCGGGTAATAACTTCAGAAATGAATTTCTACTGTTAAAAACCTTTTCCTGAACTCGGTATCGGTTCCAAGTGGTACCTTTGGCTCATAGGAGCCAGTACATTCTAATACTGTAGGGAGCGCCTGCTCCGTACAGTACTGAAACGAAGTCTTAAGCGAATCCACTTTGGATGTTTCATCCGAAGTCGACTCGCTCATCCCTACTCATATCCTTACAACACTATTGATATACTTGCCCCATTGACTCTCACGTCCAAACGTTTGCAGATTAAAAGCTTCCTGCAGCAAATATGTGAGATGGGAAGAAAGGTGAAAGAGTTAGCAAGACTGGCTTAGCTGCCCATAGCAACCAGACTGGTGTAAAGTAGAACTGGCTTAGCTGCCCATAGCAACCAGACTGGTGTAAAGTAGAACTGGCTTAGCTGCCCATAGCAACCAGACTGGTGTAAAGTAGAACTGGCTTAGCTGCCCATAGCAACCAGACTGGTGTAAAGTAGAACTGGCTTAGCTGCCCATAGCAACCAGACTGGTGTAAAGTAGAACTGGCTTAGCTGCCCATAGCAACCAGACTGGTGTAAAGTAGAACTGGCTTAGCTGCCCATAGCAACCAGACTGGTGTAAAGTAGAACTGGCTTAGCTGCCCATAGCAACCAGACTGGTGTAAAGTAGAACTGGCTTAGCTGCCCATAGCAACCAGACTGGTGTAAAGTAGAACTGGCTTAGCTGCCCATAGCAACCAGACTGGTGTAAAGTAGAACTGGCTTAGCTGCCCATAGCAACCAGACTGGTGTAAAGTAGAACTGGCTTAGCTGCCCATAGCAACCAGACTGGTGTAAAGTAGAACTGGCTTAGCTGCCCATAGCAACCAGACTGGTGTAAAGTAGAACTGGCTTAGCTGCCCATAGCAACCAGACTGGTGTAAAGTAGAACTGGCTTAGCTGCCCATAGCAACCAGACTGGTGTAAAGTAGAACTGGCTTAGCTGCCCATAGCAACCAGACTGGTGTAAAGTAGAACTGGCTTAGCTGCCCATAGCAACCAGACTGGTGTAAAGTAGAACTGGCTTAGCTGCCCATAGCAACCAGACTGGTGTAAAGTAGAACTGGCTTAGCTGCCCATAGCAACCAGACTGGTGTAAAGTAGAACTGGCTTAGCTGCCCATAGCAACCAGACTGGTGTAAAGTAGAACTGGCTTAGCTGCCCATAGCAACCAGACTGGTGTAAAGTAGAACTGGCTTAGCTGCCCATAGCAACCAGACTGGTGTAAAGTAGAACTGGCTTAGTTGCCCATAGCAACCAGACTGGTGTAAAGTAGAACTGGCTTAGCTGCCCATAGCAATCAGACTGGTGTAAAGTAGAACTGGCTTAGCTGCCCATAGCAACCAGACTGGTGTAAAGTAGAACTGGCTTAGCTGCCCATAGCAATCAGACTGGTGTAAAGTAGAACTGGCTTAGCTGCCCATAGCAACCAGACTGGTTTAAAGGAGACCTGGCTTAGTTGGCCATAGCAGCCAATCAGATCCCACCTTTCATTCTCCAAAGGAGCTGTGAAAAATGAAAGATGGAATCTGATTGGTCGCAAATGAGCCAGTTCTTTACCCCAGTTTTGATAAATCTCCCCCGCAATGTCTGACTGACGGGTGGCAGCAGTACGGCCCATGAACTGTTCCCACATTCAGTTTTACTGCAGTCAAAGTGGAGTAAGTGTCACTTATAGGGTTGTTGCGATACCAAAATTTTGATTCGATTTTGACCATAAAAAAAAAGTCTTGCGATACTCAATACCATTCGATACCACACGAAAAAAAATAAAAAAGCCACGTGCATTCCGCATTTAAAAAAAATGGCGAATCGCTCAGTTTTTCTTTTCTTTTTTTTTCTTTTACGGCGTTCACCGCATAGGAGATTTTTTTTATATTTTAATAGTTTGGACTTATCAGACGGACATGGCAATATGTGATATGTTTATTTATTGTTTATATATTTTATATGTAAAATTGGGAAAGGGGGTGATTTATACTTAATATTTTGTTTTTTTGTTTTTTTACTTTTTATGTAATAACTATTTTCCCCCTTAGGGGCTAGAACCTGGGATCTTTTCATCCCTTGTCCTATTCACCCTAATAGATCGGGGTGACTAGGACCTCACACTATCCCTGCATAGTGCACACAGCAGCAGGGAGTGTCCTGGCTGCCATGGTAACCGATCGGAGCCCCAGGATTACACTGCTGGGGCTCCAATCAGAAGCTGCCACTGCACCACCAACGAGGAGGAGGGGGGAGGGGACCCTGTGTCACTGCCCCCAATGATTATAATACTGGGGGGAGAGCGCACTGCGCCACCAATGATTTTGATAATGAGGGGGGGGGGGGTGCACTGCACAATCAATGATAATTAACCTTTAATACAGGAGGCGGGTGCCGGCAGCAGATCAGTTAAATCCTTAAGTGCGACACCTGAGGGGTTAACTGCTGCCACTGATCGCAGCACCCTGTCAGAGGCAGGGTGCCGGCTGTGTGATTCTGCTGCCGGCACCTGCCTCCTGCATTAAAAAAGTTAAAGACGACCTTTCATGGGTCCAAACATTGTAAACTATCAGGATATGTAGCGCGGCGCTCTGGGATCTCCCTGCACTTACTTTTATTCCTATTATATACAGAGCGGGAGAATATACCGGGGGCCTCAGCGGGCGAACGGAGCGGCGCCCAGGAATAATAAATAGTAAGTGCAGGGAGATCCCAGGGCGCCGCTCTACATGCCCTGATAGTTTACAATGTTTGGATCCATGAAAGGTCCTCTACTATCATTGCTGGCGCAGTGCGTCCGCCCCTCTCTCTTCTTATTGGTAGCAGCGGCGGCACAGGGGGGAGGGGAAGAGTGACTCCTTCTCCCCTGTGCTGCTGAGGGAACATGAGCGCGCTGACAGCAGTGCACTCCATGTTGTCTGATGCTAGGCTGCGCAGAAGGGCAGCCTAGTATCGATAAATGTCAAATCCTGGTATTGTATCGATAGCGGGACAAAAGTATCGTATGGGTATCGATATTTCGATATCCGCAACACCCCTAGTCAGATACACTGGTAACCCATCAACCACTGATGTCACGTGCTGAGGGAATGTATGGAGGGGGCTGCTGCAGTGAGCCCTCACCATACACAGCGGGTGCTGGATGTATAATACAGCAGACACCTGGCCACAATGACGGAGAACAGCAATCCCGCCGAACCCTGTCATTTAACCCCTCAGATGCCATAATCAACACCGGTTACCTGCTGAACTGTGTACAAGACATAGCTCAGCATCACAGTCACCCTAATAGATCTCTATTACAGTGAATAGGACAAGAAATCAAAAGATCCCAGGTTCTAGCCCCTAAAGGGGTTAAACATTATTACTAATTATTAAGTTAACACATAAATAAATAAAAACATTAAAAGTTTAAATCACCCCCTTTCCTAATTTTACATATAAAAATATATTAACAATAAAAAAATAAACCAAAAATGTCTGTACTATTAAAATAGTCTGTATGTTGAATGTTGTAACAGAAAAAATATGAAAGCCACGCGATTCGCTATTTGTTACTCACCTTTCCGACCACCCACAAAAAAATAACAGTGATCAAAAAGTCGTACATACCATAAAATGGTACCAATAAAAACCGAAGTTTGTCCCACAAAATGCAAGCCCTGATACTGCTGAAATATAAAAAAGCAATGGCTGTCACAAAATGGCCATACAAACAAAATTTTTATTTTTTTAAAGTAGTAAAACAAAAAACACCTAGATAAGTTTGGTATTAACGTAATCGCATTGTGCCGCAGAATAAGGACATTGTGTCTTTTTTAGTGTACAGTGAACACCGTAACCCCAAAAACCTTGGTGCAATTGTGTTTGTTTTTTCCCTTCGTTTTCCCTTTCCGCTATTGAGATCTGTCATGGCTATAGAAGACCTAATACAACAGGATTCGCTCATGACGGATGCAGGCGGTTGTATAATTGTAATGGAAGCGTTTTTGCAGATACATGACGGATCCGCAAAAAGCGCTGACGTGAAAGTAGCCTTAGGCCTCCTGCACACAAACATGTGCGCCCCGTGGCCGTGCTGCGGCCCGCAATGCACGAACAATGACCGCGGGGCAGCCGCAGCGGACCCACGCCACACTGAGACACCTTGACGGGGTGCGCGGGCTCCGATATGTTCCTGACTGGAATAGATTGGCCAAGTCTCAGTTTTTAACATCAGCGGGAGGGGTTAGCCAGTATTGTCAGTCCCATATTATTGTGGTGCACCTTTTGCAGTGATTTATGGATTTTTATATTTTCATCCACACATTATTCCATCTTGTTGTAGGATGTTTTTGTGGTCCGCTGCCGACAACCTCCATTGGATGCATTTTTGCTGGGGATTGCCGGTAGCAACGGATCACATGTGGAGGAATTGCTCCCCCGGATATAAACACGCTAGTGTTTGGGTTTTTTAGTACTTCTGCCCATTTAGGCCACTACATTCTGTGATTTTATTTTTTTGTTACATGGTTTAGCTGCAAAACTGCACAAACAAAAATTCAATTAAAAAAATCTGCACCAATGTGCGGTAAAACCACGAGGCCGCCCAGTTGTCAGCAGTACGGTGGCCATTCTGTGTAGCCAGAAACCAATGCAGTGAGAAGATTGATGGGCTGTATTCAGATAGGGCGTAATAACCACTTGCAGTTTTTTGGGTACCTGTGTTTTTGCAAACAGAATGTGTTACCTCTTTTTCTTGGCATTTTTATACATAGGGTTTTTCTGTTGTTTTGTTTGCCCTTTTGTGATTTTATTAGTTGCGCTTTTTGTGCTGGTATTTTTTTTTTTTTAAACACCAGCTCACACCATGTTAGCTGGTTTATGAGAAATGTCCCTGTCCTGATGTTTTTGTTCATTAGGAGAGTTTTTTATTGGTTTTAATCTTTCTTTTCAAAACCACAGCATGCTGAATTTCTTCGGGCCAAGTGGCAGAACCACATGATGTTGTGCGCAGTGGGGACTTGCATGGCACCCAATGCCCAGGCCCCTCATATAGATAATACTTACCCCGCTCCCCACATTTCCCCATCGCACGCTTCCCTAGCATGCCCTGCCCTGGAAGATGCAGTGGCGGCCATGCAGAGAAAAGGGGCAACACGGGTGGCGGGGTAAGTATAATGTTTATGAGGGGCCTGGGGAATGGGGGGGCATGTTTTATAAGTTTGGATAACCCCTTTAAAGCTGGAAATCTGTTGGAGGACTCCACATTACATGGCAGGTGAGTAATGGACACCCCCAGTGTCAGAAGCTCGTGCCTGCTGCAGTCATACCTACTCATACATAAAGCCATACTTACCAACCTTTCAGTTGGTACAATCAGGTCATATAAGCCCCGCCAACACCCCGACCCTGTTTGGAAACATCCCCTTATGGGCGTGGTATGCAGTAGCTCCACCTATCTTCGGCCCGAGACAGAGTGATTTGCCAGGACTGTCTCTGAAAAAATAGTGACAGTTGGTAATGATGGTAAATGGTGACTGCATACAGTCTGCGCCTACCAGGTTACAGAGGAGATCCTGATTCTCTCGGAGAAGCCTCCCCTTCTGGATCTCCAGACCCTCTTGACGCATCTTCACTAGATCTCTCTGAAATCCCTTCTCCAGCAGAATGGTGACCTGAAAACATTAAATTTGAAGAAGTCACACACTGCTCATAGATTGCCAAGAGTATAAGGCCTGTATTATACTGTAGAGCTGCGCTCGCTATTCTTATTGGAAACAGTCGGCGAGCTTAAGGACAGATGCCCAAGCAGTTTTGCTGAGCTCTTATAATGCAGAAGACGTTAGCTTTCCCTACATCAGACGACTACATAGCACTTGGCATAAAAACTTTCCAGATTGTAAATCACCAGAGCAGGCGCTGTGCAGACACTGAACAAGCAGGGACCGCAGCGTTACCGACATGCATCTTCCTGCTGATGACATCGGATACTGTGTCGAGGCTCTCTCAAATATCGCTGATGCCAGAGAGTTTATCCAAATTAAGTTTGGAGCCTGACAACGCATCGTGCCCATAAAGCGCACCTCACTACAAGAAGTGTCAGCCACTGGTGTCTTCCTCGCCCTGCTCTTGGCATCAGCGATGGTCTGGAGGAGATAGGCGACAGTGGGACGGAGTTTCGTTACCCACTCCAGGGGGCACTCATGTGTCTTTTCACATGATGGCGACGTTTACTTCAGACATTGGGAGCCATTTATCAATAATGGCGTCATTTGTGCCAAAAAACTGAATTAGTACTCACTGGTAATTCTTTTTCCATGAGATCACTACAACAGCAACACAAGGAGATTGACCCCTGACCTCTGTAGGGGCAGGAAGCAGAGAAAGGTTTAAATACCCCCCTCCCACCACCACCAGTGGTTCCAAAATACAAGAGTAGAAAGGTGGTGGAAAACAAGTGATTTTATCATATCTGAATTTAAACCAAACAGAAGGGAAGATATTACTTTATAGCAACCCAAAAAAAGCAAGGAAAAGAAACATAATGGGAGGGAAATGTATATGCCGTCATGGTGATCTCATGGAAAAAGAATTACCGGTGAGTACTAATTCCGATTTTCCACAGCATCACCACGACGGCAACACAAGGAGATATACAAAATATGATCAAATGGGGGGGGGGGTAACAGCCTGAAAGACTTTTTGTCCAAAAGACATGTCAGATTTTTTGAAAAGGTCTAGTCTATAGTGCTTAATGAAGGTCTGGACACTAGACCAAGTAGAAGCTTTACAAATTTCTTCTAGGGAAACACCCGCTCTCTCCGCTTGGGAGAAAGACATCGCTCTTGTAGAGTGAGCCTTCAGATTATCTGGACAAGAGAGGTTCTGAATAGTATAACAGGTAGAAATAGTATTTTTAGTTCTCTGTCGTCTGAAGGGTTATCATAGAAAGAGGGGAGCGTAATTTCCTGATCCTTGTGGAATTTAGACACTACTTTTGGCATGAACTCTGGGTCTAGCTTCAGGATTATTCTATCATTTTTGACTTGCAGATAAGGTTCCCTCATGGATAACGCCTGTAGTTCGCTAATTCTTCTGGCAGTAGTGATGGCCACTAGGAAAGCAGTTTTGAACGATTTTAGCTTTAGAGAGCAGTCACTCAATGGTTCGAAGGGGGGGCGTGATAATCCTGTGAGAACTATATTTAAGTCCCAGGTAGGAATGTGAGATTTTAACGTTGGACGTATTCTGGTAACCGCTCTCATAAATCTCTTGATCCATTTATGATTTGCTAATTCAGTGTCGTAGAAACAACTTGAAGTCGATACTTGAACTCTGAGGGTAGAAGGTCTTAAACCTATATCGAAGCCATTTTTTAAGAAATCCAGAATCAATTGTATATTGGGAGCGGATATATTAGGAGAGGATGATCCCGACCAAGAACAACATTTCTTCCAGATCTTCATATAAATGGCGAAGGCAACCTTCTTCCTGGAGGTCTTTAGAGGCGAACAGGTCCACTTCCAGTATGCCCCATTTGTTTGTTATCATATGGAAGATCTCTTTGTTTAAGGACCATTCCGATTGGTCTATCTTTTTTCTGCTCAAGTAGTCGACCTCTATATTCAGAGATCCTTTCAGGCGAACCGCTGAAATGGATTCTATGTTTATTTCTGCCCAACTGAATATTTTTGTGGATAGTTTTAGTAGACTCATAGATTTCGTACCTCCTTGACAGTATTTTTAAATGACGGCCCCGGAGTTGTGATTCTGCAATCTTCAGAGTTTCCCATACCGCCCTCAGCTCCCGATAGTTCGATGACTGACTCCTGATTGAACTGGACCATGGTCCCCGATAATATACTTCTCCGACTTTCGACCCCTAGCCCCACTGGCTTCCATCTGTGGTGATCTGGGTGTGAGGTATCTTCTTCCATGTTACTCCTCTGGTCAGGTTCTCCTGGATCCTCCACCACCGAAGTGAGGATTTTATCCTCTGAGGTATGGTAACCCTGTGATCTAGAGAAAAAAACTTGGTTTTCCCATACTCCGAGTAGCCACATTTGAAGAGGTCTGAAGTGAATTTTACATCATTGGACTGATGGGATGCAAGAAGTGAGGACACCTAGAAGACTCATTGAGTCTCTGATGGAATAGGTTCTTCTGGAAGAAAATACCTTGATCTTCCTTTGCATGTCTGATATCTTGTCCCGAGGTAGACTGGTTAACTGTTTTTGAGAGTCCAGGATAACTCCTAGGAACCTGATCTTGGTCGATGGTACTAGGTTAGATTTCATTCTGTTGACCATCCATCCCAGTCTGTCCAAGGTTAGTAGAAAAACTTCCAGGTCCTTCTGTAGTTGGGAAGCAGAGTTGTTGGTTATTAAGAAATCGTCCAGGTAAGGGAAGATTGTTAATCCCTTTTTTCTCAGATATGTACTACCTCTATTATCAGTTTGGTGAACACCCATGGAGCCGAGGATATGCCGAAAGGGAGAGGAGTAAATTGATAGTGGTGAATATTGCCCCTGTGATCCTTTATTGCAAACCTCAAAAATTCTGGGAATTGTGGTGTATTGGGACATGGTAGTGAGCATCACGGATTCTTCCTGTAACAGGGGAATGATTGAATGTAGTGTCTCCATATGAAATTTCTGATAAGAAATAAATTTGTTTAGGAGCTTCAGGTTTATAATGGTCAGAAAGGAACCCTTTTTCTTTTTCACCAGCAAAAGAGTCGAGTAGAGCCCTTTTCCTCTTTCCAATGGGGGTACCTCTGTTATCACCTGTTTAGATATTAACTCCTGAATACCCTTCCAAATTGGGCTTTGATACGTTGGAGCAGGGAGCCTTGAAACTACAAACCGGATTCCCAAAAAGTTGGGACACTAAACAAATTGTGAATAAAAACTGAATGCAATGATGTGGAGATGGCAAATGTCAATATTTTATTTGTAATAGAACGTAGATGACAGATCAAACGTTTAATCCGAGTAAATGTATCATTTTAAAGGGAGCCTGTCATCAACTTTATGCTGACCTCACTGAGGGCAGTATAAAGTAGTGACAGAAATGCTGATTTCAGCGGTGTCTCACTCATCAGCCAACAGTAAGTGGTTGCCGAGAACCAGCATCATAATCATTGCAGCCCAGGCCTTGAAAAGAGTCAAATCTACCTAAGAAGAGTCATGGTTAGTCATGAATTCCTGCTCTCCTGCTGATGACTGACAGGTTTCTACCTAGTTTTCTCCCTTTCTCTCTAGGACAAACTGCCAATCATCAGCAGAGGGGCGGGGAGAGCAGGAGATTATCAATAACCAGGACTCTTCTCAGTTAGATTTGACTCTTTTCAAGGCCTGGGCTGTAATGATTATGATGCTGGTTCTCGGCAACCACTTACTTTTTGCTGATGAGTGACACACCGCTGAAATCTGAATTTCTGTCACTACTTTATACTGCCCTCAGTACGGTCAGCATAAAGTTGATGACAGGTTCCCTTTAAAGGAAAAATACGTTGATTCAAATTTTCACGCTGTCAACAAATCCCCAAAAAGTTGGGACAAGTAGCAATAAGAGGCTGGAAAAAGTAAATTTGAGCATAACGAAGAGCTGGAAGACCAATTACCACTAATTAGGTCAATTGGCAACATGACTGGGTATAAAGAGCTTCTCAGAGCGGCCGTGTCTCTCAGAAGCCAAGATGGGTAGAGGATCACCAATTCCCACAATGTTGCGCAGAAAGATAGTGGAGCAATATCAGAAAGGTTATAACCAGCGAAAAATTGCAAAGACTTTGCATCTATCATCATCAACTGTGCAGAACATCATCCGAAGAGTCAGAGAATCTGGAACAATCTCTGTGCGTAAGGGTCAAGGCCGTAAAACCATACTGGATGCCCGTGATCTCCGGGCCCTTAAACGGCACTGTACCACAAACAGGAATGCTACTGTAAAGGAGATCACAGAATGGGCTCAGGAATACTTCCAGAAACCATTGTCAGTGACCACAATCCACCGTGCCATCCGCCGTTGCCAGCTGAAACTCTACAGTGCAAGGAAGAAGCAATTTCTAAGCAAGATCCACAAGCTCAGGCGTTTTCACTGGGCCAGGGATCATTTACAATGGAGTGTGGCAAAATGGAAGACTGTTCTGTGGTCAGACGAGTCACGATTCAAAGTTCTTTTTGGAAATCTGGGACGCCATGTCATCCGGACCAAAGAGGACAAGGACAACCCAAGTTGTTATCAACGCTCAGTTCAGAAGCCTGCATCTCTGATGGTATGGGGTTGCATGAGTGCGTGTGGCATGGGCAGCTTGCATGTCTGGAAAGGCACCATCAATGCAGAAAAATATATTCAGGTTCTAGAACAACATCTGCTCCCATCCAGACGTCATCTCTTTCAGGGAAGACCCTGCATTTTTCAACAAGATTATGCCAGACCACGTTCTGCATCAATCACATCATGGCTGCGTAGAAGGATCCGGGCACTGAAATGGCCAGTCTGCAGTCCAGATCTTTCACCTATAGAGAACATTTGGCGCATCACAAAGAGGAAGGTGCAACAAAGAAGGCCCAAGATGATGGAACAGTTAGAGGCCTGTATTAGACAAGAATGGGAGAGCATTCCTATTTCTAAACTGGAGAAACTGGTCTCCTCGGTCCCCAGACGTCTGCTGAGTGTTGTAAGAAGAAGGGGAGATGCCACACAGCGGTGAAAATGGCCTTGTCCCAACTTTTTGGGGATTTGTTGACACCATGAAATTCTGATTCAACATATTTTTCCCTTAAAATGGTACATTTTCTCAGTTTCAACTTTTGTTCCGTGATTTATGTTCTATTCTGAATAAAATACTAGAAGTTGGCACCTCCACATCATTGCATTCAGTTTTTATTCACGATTTGTATAGTGTCCCAAATTTTTTGGAATCCGGTTTGTATAAATCTTCTTGGGGGAAGGGCAGAAAATTGAATCCTGTAGCCTGATTTGATCATTTTTAGCACCCATGGGTTTAAAGAAATTTCCTCCCAGAAAGGAAAAAATTTCTTCAGTCTTCCCCCCACTCTGGAGTCACAGATTTTCGTTTCCCTTCTGGGATGGGTGAGGAAACCCCTTCCTCTTCTTCCTTTAGGGTAACTATAACGCCCCGTTTTTCCTTTACCACTGTAAGGTCTGTTCTGATTAGAGGGGGCACGAATGGGGTATTTTCTTTTGTAGGCCTTTTCTTCTGGGAATCCTTTCTTTTTATCCAAAGCTTTCTCAAGTATTTATCTAGTTCGGGTCTGAATATATATTCACCTGAGAAAGGGATAGAACAGAGTCTCGATTTAGAGACCTTGTCTCCAGACCAACATTTTACCCAAAGGGCTCTCCGAGCCACATTTGAGAGCCCTGCATCCTTAGCTGCAAAACAAACGGATTCTGCTGAGGCATCGGCAAGGAATGCCGTGGCAGATTTTAAGAGTGGGAGCGCATTTAGAATTTCTTCATTATCAGAGACACGATTTTCTAAATCCGAAAGCCATACGAACATGTATCTGGCTACAGAGGTAGCAGCTATGTTAGATTTTAGATTGTACATAGCCGCCCCAGGATCTGCGTAATAGACCATCGGCCTTCTCTTAATTGTGATGCGTCTTCAAAGGGTAGAGAGGTCTTTTTATTGACTTTTGCTACCTGAGCATCTATCTTAGGAATTGTATTAAATATTTTGGCTTCCTCCTGATCAAAAAGTAGACAACTCTGCTAAACTCTGGAGATTCCTAGACACTTTTCTGGATCAGACCATTCATCTAATATCAAACCTTTAATGTTTTCATTAATAGGGAAGACTCTAGTTTTTTTCACTCGCAGTCCACCGAACATTTCTTCCTGAACAGAAGGGGTTGGTTGAATTTCTTCTACCCCCCATGGTTGCCCTGACTGCTTTAAGTAACTCTGGCATATCATCTGAAGAGAAATAGAATCTCTTTCAACCTTCAGGGATATCTCTCTCAGATTGTCTGTACTCTTCCTCCCATGCTTTGGAAGAAGAGGCACCATCAAATTCATCTGATTCAGAGGAAAAGGAATCCCCTGTTCTCAGACGCTGGTGTGGGGGTTCAATTTGAGGAGGGGTATCTTTGTGTTATCCGGACATAGATGCCAAAGAAGATTTAATTTCCTCCTGCATCATGGTTCTGAACTCATCCATCAATGATGGCTGTTCGTCCCGTATAATCCTGGCAATACATTTTGTGGATTTCTTGGGCTTCCTTTGCGTTTCTTTAGAAATCTAAGGGCAAAGGGATAAAGCCCTATTAGTAACAGAGAAGCCCAATGAATCCATCACATCTGGCCCGAAAAAAAATAAACGCCAATGAATTAGAGTTACGCAGGGCGGCGCAGCAGCTTCAGAGTGCTCTGGTGCAGACATCCTAGAGGGATAGAGGCAACAACTCACCACAACCTGGAACGCTGGGGAGAAGGAGAGATTTCAAACTTCCTTCCGGTCCCGCCGTATATGCGCCGCCTTCGTCACTTCTGTTGATGTCACCTCGGCGCCGGAAGTGACGTAACTTATATAGCGCCTGCCAGCGCTAGCCGCGCAACCCAGCTGGAACTACCGGAGCCCAGGCGGGAGTCAGCAGCCCCGGGAGCAGGCCCCAGATAATATTGGAGTGAGGCCTCCGGATCCACTCCCTGCCCAGCGTTAGTACGGAGACCGCAGGAGGGCAGGGGGTCACCATGTAGATATGGTGTTAAGATGCGCATATTCTTCATCTCCCCGGCACGAGGCACACAAGGAGACCTTTCTCTACTCCTGTCCTCTTGTAGGGACAGGAAACACTGGTGGAACCACTGGTGTTAGTGGTGGGAGGGGGGTATTTAAACCTTTCTCTGCTTCCTGCCCCTACAGAGGTCAGGGGTCAATCTCCTTGTGTTGCCGTTGCGGTGATGATATGGAAAAAATATTAAAGTTACAAATCAAAAGTGGTGATTTATTTCAGCTCATACACTCACCTAAAGAATTATTATTTCTCATTAATGCGATTATCTAGTCAACCAATCACATGGCAGTTGCTTCGATGCATGTCGGGTTGTGGTCCTGGTCAAGACAATCTCCTGAACTCCAAACTGAATGTCAGAATGGGAAAGAAAGGTGGGCTACAACAGCAGAAGACCCCACCGGGTACCACTCATCTCCACTACAAATAGGAAAAAGAGGCTACAATTTGCACAAGCTCCACCAAAACTGGACTGTTGAAGACTGGAGAAATGTTGCCTGGTCTGATGAGTCTCGATTTCTGTTAAGACATTCAAATGGTAGAGTCCGAATTTGGCGTAAACAGAATGAGAACATGTATCCATCATGCCTTGTTACCACTGTGCAGGCTGGTGGTGGTGGTGCAATGGTGTGGGGGATGTTTTCTGGGCACACTTTAGGCCCCTTAGTGCCAATTGGCCATCGTTTAAATGCCACGGGCTACCTGAGCATTGTTTCTGACCATGTCCATCCCTTCATGACCACCATGTACCCATCCTCTGATGGCTACTTCCAGCAGGATAATGCACCATGTCACAAAGCTCGAATCATTTCACATTGGTTTCTTAAACATGACAATGAGGTCACTGGACTAAAATGGCCCCACAGTCACCAGATCTCAACCCAATAGAGCATCTTTGGGATGTGGTGGAACGGGAGCTTCGTGCCCTGGATGTGCATCCCTCAAATCTCCACCAACTGCAAGATGCTATCCTGTCAATATGGGCCAACATTTCTAAAGATGCTACCAGCACCTTGTGGAATCAATGCCACGTAGAATTAAGGCAGTTCTGAAGGCAAAAGGGGGTCCAACACCGTATTAGTATGGCGGTCCTAATAATTCTTTAGGTGAGTGTATATAAAAAGGCGCAGCCACTTGTAAAATGTGACTTATTAAAATGTCCACAGGATTATCCGCCTATTTCTTTTGATTTGCAACATTTTAACACCAACAGCACTAAAATGAGACTTTTTTAAAACTGAAATGTGACATTCCAGCCGCCCCCGACAGACCACACACGAGACGTTTGAAGCATATTTGCGACATTTCCACTGGTAAATTGTGACTTTTGTCTCAGACTCAATTTACTGACAGAACCCTGTTATTTAGCTCATTAATATCGTCCGGTTTTATTACTCACTTGTTCCCACGACTGGTTGGTTTTTATTTTCATAAATGCGACTTTTTGACAAAACACCACCACATAAGCTGCCTAATTGTCCACAACAATTTTAGCAATTTCTCCCCATAAGAGGATGATAAATGAGGCGTGATATGCGCCAATTTAATAGTCCCGCCCACTTTGACATTTATAACTTATTTCTTTATTGTGAAAATTTTGGAGAAAACAGTTGATATATTTGGTGCAAATTAAAACAACATTCTTTTTGGCACATTTTACGCCATATTTCTAGTGCAACGTGCTTAGTAAATATTCCCCATGGTGTCCGGTGAGGGCTGTGACGGGGTACATGGTGGGGACACAAAATACGCTGAATCTCCACATGTGGACTATGTTCACACTGAGTTATTTTGCTTTGGATCTTGGTGCACTTTCCATCCTATAATCTGAAGCAAAAAACATTAACTGCGCATGGACTATAACTGAATTCTTCTACAACCAGATATAAAGTCCACATATTAACCACTTCAGCCCCGCTAGGTGAAACCCCCTTCATGACCAGAGCACTTTTTACACTTCGGCACTACACTACTTTCACCGTTTATCGCTCGGTCATGCAACTTACCACCCAAATGAATTTTACCTCCTTTTCTTCTCACTAATGGAACTTTCATTTGGTGGTATTTTATTGCTGCTGACATTTTTACTTTTTTTGTTATTAATCAAAATGTAACGATTGTTTTGCAAAAAAATGACATTTTTCACTTTCAGCTGTAAAATTTTGCAAAAAAAAACGACATCCATATATAAATTTTTCGCCAAATTTATTGTTCTACATGTCTTTGATAAAAAAAAAATGTTTGGGCAAAAAAAAAATGGTTTGGGTAAAAGTTATAGCGTTTACAAACTATGGTACAAAAATGTGAATTTCCGCTTTTTGAAGCAGCTCTGACTTTCTGAGCACCTGTCATGTTTCCTGAGGTTCTACAATGCCCAGACAGTAGAAACACCCCACAAATGACCCCATTTCGGAAAGTAGACACCCTAAGGTATTCGCTGATGGGCATAGTGAGTTCATAGAACTTTTTATTTTTTGTCACAAGTTAGCGGAAAATGATGATGATTTTATTTTTTTATTTTTTTCTTACAAAGTCTCATATTCCACTAACTTGCGACAAAAAATAAAAAATTCTAGGAACTTGCCATGCCCCTTACGGAATACCTTGGGGTGTCTTCTTTCCAAAATGGGGTCACTTGTGGCGTAGTTATACTGCCCTGGCAATTTAGGGGCCCAAATGTGTGAGAAGAACTTTGCAATCAAAATGTGTAAAAAATGACCGGTGAAATCCAAAAGGTGCACTTTGGAATATGTGCCCCTTTGCCCACCTTGGCAGCAAAAAAGTGTGACACATCTGGTATCGCCGTACTCAGGAGAAGTTGGGCAATGTGTTTTGGGGTGTCATTTTACATATACCCATGCTGGGTGAGAGAAATATCTTGGCAAAAGACAACTTTTCCTATTTTTTTATACAAAGTTGGCATTTGACCAAGATATTTCTCTCACCCAGCATGGGTATATGTAAAATGACACCCCAAAACACATTCCCCAACTTCTCCTGAGTACGGCGATACCACATGTGTCACACTTTTTTGCAGCCTAGATGCGCAAAGGGGCCCAAATTCCTTTTAGGAGGGCATTTTTAGACATTTGGATCCCAGACTTCTTCTCACACTTTCGGGCCCCTAAAAAGCCAGGGCAGTATAAATACCCCACATGTGACCCCACTTTGGAAAGAAGACACCCCAAGGTATTCAATGAGGGGCCTGGCGAGTTCCTAGAAATTTTTTATTTTTTGCATAAGTTAGCGGAAATTGATTTTTTTGGTTTTTTTCTCACAAAGTCTCACTTTCCGCTAACTTAGGACAAAAATTTCAATCTTTCATGGACTCAATATGCCCCTCAGCGAATACCTTGGGGTGTCTTCTTTCCGAAATGGGGTCACATGTGGGGTATTTATACTGCCCTGGCTTTTTAGGGGCCCTAAAGCGTGAGAAGAAGTCTGGAATATAAATGTCTAAAAATGTTTACGCATTTGGATTCCGTGAGGGGTATGGTGAGTTCATGGGAGATTTTATTTTTTGACACAAGTTAGTGGAATATGAGACTTTGTAAGAAAAAACAAACAAAAAAAAATATATATTTCCGCTAACTTGTGCCAAAAAAATGTCTGAATGGAGCCTTACAGGGGGGGGGGGTGATCAATGACAGGGGGGGTGATCAATGACAGGGGGGTGATCAATGACAGGGGGGTAATCACCCATATAGACTCCCGGATCACCCCCCTGTCACTGATCACCCCCCCTGTAAGGCTCCATTCAGACATCCGCATGATTTTTTACGGATCCATGGATACATGGATCGGATCCACAAAACACATGCGGACGTCTGAATGGAGCCTTACAGGGGGGTTATCAATGACAGGGGGTGATCACCCCCCTGTCACTGATCACCCCCCCTGTAAGGCTCCATTCAGATATCCGCATGATTTTTTACGGATCCATGGATACATGGATCGGATCCACAAAACACATGCGGACGTCTGAATGGAGCCTTACAGGGGGGTTATCAATGACAGGGGGTGATCAGGGTGATCACCCCCCTGTCACTGATCACCCCCCCTGTAAGGCTCCATTCAGACATCCGCATGGTTTTTTACGGATCCATGGATACATGGATCGGATCCACAAAACACATGCGGACGACTGAATGGAGCCTTACAGGGGGGTTATCAATGACAGGGGGTGATCAGGGTGATCACCCCCCTGTCACTGATCACCCCCCCTGTAAGGCTCCATTCAGACATCCGCATGATTTTTTACGGATCCATGGATCGGATCCACAAAACACATGCGGACGTCTGAATGGAGCCTTACAGGGGGGTTATCAATGACAGGGGGTGATCACCCCCCTGTCACTGATCACCCCCCCTGTAAGGCTCCATTCAGACATCCGCATGATTTTTTACGGATCCATGGATACATGGATCGGATCCACAAAACACATGCGGACGTCTGAATGGAGCCTTACAGGGGGGTTATCAATGACAGGGGGTGATCAGGGTAATCAGGGTGATCACCCCCCTGTCACTGATCACCCCCCCTGTAAGGCTCCATTCAGACATCCGCATGATTTTTTACGGATCCATGGATACATGGATCGGATCCACAAAACACATGCGGACGTCTGAATGGAGCCTTACAGGGGGGTTATCAATGACAGGGGGGTGATCAGGGAGTGTATATGGGTGATCACCCGCCTGTCATTGATCACCCCCTGTAAGGCTCCATTCAGACGTCCGCATGTGTTTTGCGGATCCGATCCATGTATCCATGGATCCGTAAAAATCATGCGGACATCTGAATGGAGCCTTACAGGGGGGTGATCAATGACAGGGGGGTGATCAATGACAGGGGGTGATCAGGGAGTGTATATGGGTGATCACCCGCCTGTCATTGATCACCCCCCTGTAAGGCTCCATTCAGACGTCCGCATGTGTTTTGCGGATCCGATCCATGTATCCATGGATCCGTAAAAATCATGCGGACGTCTGAATGGAGCCTTACAGGGGGGTGATCAATGACAGGGGGGTGATCAATGACAGGGGGTGATCAGGGAGTGTATATGGGTGATCACCCGCCTGTCATTGATCACCCCCCTGTAAGGCTCCATTTAGACGTCCGTATGCGTTTTGCGGATCCGATCCATGTATCCGTGGATCCGTAAAAATCATACGGACGTCTGAACGGAGCCTGACAGGGGGGTGATCAATGACAGGGCGGTGATCAATGACAGGGGGGTGATCAGGGAGTTTATATGGGGTGATCATGGGTGATCAGGGGTTTATAAGGGGTTAATAAGTGACGGGGGGGGGGGGTGTAGTGTAGTGTAGTGTAGTGTGGTGTTTGGTGCGACTGTACTGACCTACCTGAGTCCTCTGGTGGTCGATCCTAACAAAAGGGACCACCAGAGGACCAGGTAGGAGGTATATTAGACGCTGTTATGAAAACAGCGTCTAATATACCTGTTAGGGGTTAAAAAATTCGGATCTCCAGCCTGCCAGCGAGCGATCGCCGCTGGCAGGCTGGAGATCCACTCGCTTACCTTCCGTTCCTGTGAGCGCGCGCGCCTGTGTGCGCGCGTTCACAGGAAATCTCGCGTCTCGCGAGATGACGCATATATGCGTGACTGTGCGCAGGGCTGCCACCTCCGGAACGCGAATCTGCGTTAGGCGGTCCGGAGGTGGTTAAAGGGCGTCTGTCAGCAGTTCTGTCCCTATGACACCGGCTGACCTGTCACATGTGCACTTGGCCCCTGAAGGCATCTGTGTTGGTCCCATGTTCGTATGTGCCCGCATTGCTGAGTAAAAGGATGTGTTAATATATGCAAATGAGCCTCTAGGAGCAACAGGGGCGTTGCCATTATCTATAACGGCCACGCCCTCTCCACTTTGATTGACAGGGAAGGTGTGATGATGTTTTCCCTGCCTGGTCCTGTCAATCAAAGTGCAAAGGGCGTGTCAGCTGCAGAGAGAGCATAGCCTCCAAGGTGCAATGGTGACGCTCCCGTTGCTCCTAGAGGCTCATTTACATACATCCAAACATCTTTTCCTCAGTAAAATGTCAGACCCGTGTATCTCTCACCTTATCCTCCCTTGTTCCTGTGGCCGCTCGGAGCTTCTCTTCGACCTCGGTGATTTTCTCATGGCAGCTGCTGACGTCTGACTTCACTGTAGGAGTGAAGGATATAAGGTGACTACTATCTCTGACTACTACCCGTGAGCTCCGACTACTATCCGTGCGCTCCGACTACTGCCCGTGAGCTCCGACTACTGCCCGTGCGCTCCGACTACTGTCCGTGAGCTCCGACTAGTGCCCGTGCGCTCCAACTACTATCCGTGAGCTCTGACTATCTGTAAGCTCTGACTACTATCCGTGCGCTCCGACTACTGCCCGTGCCTCCGACTACTGCCCGTGTGCTCTGACTACTATCCCCGAGCTCCGACTACTGCCCGTGTGCTCTGACTACTATCCCCGAGCTCTGACTACTGTCTGTGTGCTCCGACTACTATCCCCGAGCTCTGACTACTATCCCCGAGCTCTGACTACTATCCACCAGGTGATTTCCTTTCCCTCTGCAGCAGGTTCTGAGGTAACATTCACCCTCCTGGAGGATCCTGCGCCTTTCCTGCGCCTGCTGCTGGGTGAGCACGATGTGCTGGAACAGGGAGTCCACACTCATGTTCGGGCGCACGAGAGGCCTGGTCTCTATGGTAACGCCCGCTCCGCGCGCAGGAGAGACCTGGTCTCTATGGTAACGCCCGCTTCGCACGCAGGGGACGCCTGGTCTCTATGGTAACGCCCACTCCGCGCAGAGGAGGCCTGGTCTCTATGGTAACGCCGCTCAGCTCCCGCCTTCCGCTGTAACCTCTTAGATGACGTCATAGACCCGCGGCGGATTGTGGGAGCTGTGTTTCCCGCGCTTTCTTCCACGTCCCAGCATCCCCCGCGGGGTCCTCACCGGGCTGTGGTGATTGTCTCCTTCCTGTGCGGAGTCTCACAAGGTGACGATGAAGGGCAGTCGCTGACTCAGCACTGGCCATGTCACCCTGTGGTGAAGGACTACAGGTCCCAGCCAGCTGCCCAGAGGTGGGTCCTGACTAGAGAGGGCTATAATATACAGCAGGGATCGGCAACCTTCCGCACTCCAGCTGCACTGGAACTACAACTCCTTTCACATATATGGGAGTTACAAGAACAGTTGAGTACCTATGCATGCTGGGAGTTGTAGTTTCACGACAGCTGCAGTGCCGGAGGTTGCTGATCCCTGATATACAGGTGTGGGGCCATATCACATGTAACCCAAGGGCTGGTGCTGCAGACGTATTCCCTGTCCTGCGGGAGGCGCTATAACTTTACACCAATTCTGACCGAACACAGCGCTAATCCTTCGCCGTGGAAACGGATGTCACCGGAGAGATTGCCGCCGCTGTATGTGCCCGACGGCTTCATCCTGTATATACTGTATGTGCCCTGCGGCTTCATCCTGTATATATACTGTATGTGCCCTGCGGCTTCATCCTGTATATACTGTATGTGCCCTGCGGCTTCTTCCTGTATATATACTGTATGTGCCCTGCGGCTTCATCCTGTATATACTGTATGTGCCCTGCGGCTTCATCCTGTATATACTGTATGTGCCCTGCGGCTTCTTCCTGTATATATACTGTATGTGCCCCGCGGCTTCATCCTGTATATACTGTATGTGCCCTGCCGCTTCATCCTGTATATACTGTATGTGCCCTGCGGCTTCATCCTGTATATACTGTATGTGCCCTGCGGCTTCATCCTGTATATATACTGTATGTGCCCTGCGGCTTCATCCTGTATATATACTGTATGTGCCCTGCGGCTTCATCCTGTATATACTGTATGTGCCCTGCGGCTTCTTCCTGTATATATACTGTATGTGCCCGACGGCTTCATCCTGTATATACTGTATGTGCCCTGCGGCTTCATCCTGTATATATACTGTATGTGCCCTGCGGCTTCATCCTGTATATACTGTATGTGTCCTGCGGCTTCATCCTGTATATACTGTATGTGCCCTGCGGCTTCATCCTGTATATACTGTATGTGTCCTGCCGCTTCATCCTGTATATACTGTATGTGCCCCGCGGCTTCATCCTGTATATATACTGTATGTGTCCTGCGGCTTCATCCTGTATATATACTGTATGTGCCCTGCGGCTTCATCCTGTATATATACTGTATGTGCCCTGCGGCTTCATCCTGTATATACTGTATGTGCCCTGCGGCTTCATCCTGTATATACTGTATGTGCCCTGCGGCTTCATCCTGTATATACTGTATATACCCTGCGGCTTCATCCTGTATATACTGTGTGTGCCCTGCGGCTTCATCCTGTATATACTGTGTGTGCCCTGCGGCTTCATCCTGTATATACTGTATGTGCCCTGCGGCTTCATCCTGTATATACTGTATGTGCCCTGCGGCTTCATCCTGTATATACTGTATGTGTCCTGCGGCTTCATCCTGTATATACTGTATGTGCCCTGCGGCTTCATCCTGTATATACTGTATGTGCCCTGCGGCTTCATCCTGTATATATACTGTATGTGCCCTGCGGCTTCATCCTGTATATATACTGTATGTGCCCTGCGGCTTCATCCTGTATATACTGTGTGTGCCCTGCGGCTTCATCCTGTATATATACTGTATGTGCCCTGCGGCTTCATCCTGTATATACTGTATATACCCTGCGGCTTCATCCTGTATATACTGTATGTGCCCTGCGGCTTCATCCTGTATATACTGTGTGTGCCCTGCGGCTTCATCCTGTATATACTGTATGTGCCCTGCGGCTTCATCCTGTATATATACTGTATGTGTCCTGCGGCTTCATCCTGTATATACTGTATGTGTCCTGCGGCTTCATCCTGTATATACTGTATGTGTCCTGCGGCTTCATCCTGTGTATACTGTATGTGTCCTGTATATACTGTATGTGTCCTGCGGCTTCATCCTGTATATACTGTATGTGTCCTGCGGCTTCAACCTGTATATACTGTATGTGCCCTGCGGCTTCATCCTGTATATACTGTATGTGCCCTGCGGCTTCATCCTGTATATACTGTATGTGCCCTGCCGCTTCATCCTGTATATACTGTATGTGCCCTGCCGCTTCATCCTGTATATACTGTATGTGTCCTGCCGCTTCATCCTGTATATACTGTATGTGCCCTGCCGCTTCATCCTGTATATATACTGTATGTGCCCTGCCGCTTCATCCTGTATATACTGTATGTGCCCTGCGGCTTCATCCTGTATATACTGTATGTGCCCTGCGGCTTCATCCTGTATATATACTGTATGTTGCCCTGCGGCTTCATCCTGTATATACTGTATGTGCCCTGCGGCTTCATCTTGTATATACCCTGCGGCTTCATCCTGTATATACTGTATGTGCCCTGCGGCTTCATCCTGTATGTGCCCTGCCGCTTCATCCTGTATATACTGTATGTGTCCTGCCGCTTCATCCTGTATATACTGTATGTGCCCTGCGGCTTCATCCTGTATATACTGTATGTGCCCTGCAGCTTCATCCTGTATATATACTGTATGTGCCCTGCAGCTTCATCCTGTATATACTGTATGTGCCCTGCAGCTTCATCCTGTATATATACTGTATGTGCCCTGCGGCTTCATCCTGTATACTGTATGTGTCCTGCGGCTTCATCCTGTATATACTGTATGTGCCCTGCGGCTTCATCCTGTATATATACTGTATGTGCCCTGCGGCTTCATCCTGTATATATACTGTATGTGCCCTGCGGCTTCATCCTGTATATACTGTATGTGTCCTGCCGCTTCATCCTGTATATACTGTATGTGTCCTGCCGCTTCATCCTGTATATACTGTATGTACCCCGCGGCTTCATCCTGTATATACTGTATGTGCCCTGCGGCTTCATCCTGTATATACTGTATGTGCCCTGCGGCTTCATCCTGTATATACTGTATGTGCCCTGCGGCTTCATCCTGTATATATACTGTATGTGCCCTGCCACTTCATCCTGTATATACCCTGCGGCTTCATCCTGTATATATACTGTATGTGTCCTGCGGCTTCATCCTGTATATACTGTATGTGTCCTGCCGCTTCATCCTGTATATACTGTATGTGCCCTGCGGCTTCATCCTGTATATACTGTATGTGCCCTGCGGCTTCATCCTGTATATATACTGTATGTGCCCTGCGGCTTCATCCTGTATATATACTGTATGTGCCCTGCGGCTTCATCCTGTATATACTGTATGTGCCCTGCGGCTTCATCCTGTATATACTGTATGTGCCCTGCGGCTTCATCCTGTATATATACTGTATGTGTCCTGCCGCTTCATCCTGTATATACTGTATGTGTCCTGCCGCTTTATCCTGTATATACTGTATGTGTCTGCCGCTCATCTGTATATACTGTATGTGCCCTGCGGCTTCATCCTGTATATACTGTATGTGCCCTGCGGCTTCATCCTGTATATACTGTATGTGCCCTGCGGCTTCATCCTGTATATACTGTATGTGCCCTGCGGCTTCATCCTGTATATACTGTATGTGCCCTGCGGCTTCATCCTGTATATACTGTATGTGCCCTGCGGCTTCATCCTGTATATACTGTATGTGCCCTGCGGCTTCATCCTGTATATACTGTATGTGCCCCGCGGCTTCATCCTGTATATACTGTATGTGCCCCGCGGCTTCATCCTGTATATATACTGTATGTGCCCCGCGGCTTCATCCTGTATATACTGTATGTGCCCCGCGGCTTCATCCTGTATATACTGTATGTGTCCTGCCGCTTCATCCTGTATATACTGTATGTGTCCTGCGGCTTCATCCTGTATATACTGTATGTGCCCTGCGGCTTCATCCTGTATATACTGTATGTGCCCTGCGGCTTCATCCTGTATATACTGTATGTGCCCTGCGGCTTCATCCTGTATATATACTGTATGTGCCCTGCGGCTTCATCCTGTATATACTGTGTGTCCTGCCGCTTCATCCTGTATATACTGTATGTGTCCTGCCGCTTCATCCTGTATATACTGTATGTGCCCTGCGGCTTCATCCTGTATATACTGTATGTGCCCTGCCGCTTCATCCTGTATATGCTGTATGTGCCCTGCGGCTTCATCCTGTATATACTGTATGTGCCCTGCGGCTTCATCCTGTATATACTGTATGTGCCCTGCCGCTTCATCCTGTATATACTGTATGTGCCCTGCCGCTTCATCCTGTATATACTGTATGTGCCCTGCCGCTTCATCTGTATATACTGTATGTGCCCTGCGTCTTCATCCTGTATATATACTGTATGTGCCCTGCGGCTTCATCCTGTATACTGTATGTGCCCTGCGGTTTCATCCTGTATATACTGTATGTGCCCTGCGGCTTCATCCTGTATATACTGTATGTGCCCTGCGGCTTCATCCTGTATATACTGTATGTTGCCCTGCGGCTTCATCCTGTATATATACTGTATGTGCCCTGCGGCTTCATCCTGTATATACTGTATGTGTCCTGCGGCTTCATCCTGTATATACGTGTGTGGTCCTGCGCTTCATCCTGTATATACTGTGGTGCCCTGCGGCTTCATCCTGTTATACTGTGTGTGCCCTGCGGTCATCCTGTATATACTGTGTGTGCCCTGCGGCTTCATCCTGTATAACTGTATGTGCCCTGCAGCTTCATCCTGTATATACTGTATGTGCCCTGCGGTCACCTGTATATACTGTATGTGCCCTGCGGCTTCATCCTGTATATACTGTATGTGCCCTGCGGCTTCATCCTGGTATACTGTATGTGTCCTGCGGCTACATCCTGTATATACTGTGTGTGCCCTGCGGCTTAATCCTGTATTATACTGTATGTGGCCCTGCGGCACATCCTGTATATACTGTATGTGCCCTGGCTTCACTGTATATACTGTAGTGCCCTGCGGCTACATCCTGTATATACTGTGTGCCCTGCGGCTTCATCCTGTATATCTGTATGTGCCTGCGGCTCATCCGTATATACTGTGTGTGCCCTGCGGCTTCATCCTGTATATACTGTGTGTGCCCTGCGGCTTCATCCTGTATATATGTGTGTGCCCTGCGGCTTCATCCTGTATATACTGTGTGGCCCTGCGGCTTCATCCTGTATATACTGTGTTGTCCTGCCGCTTTCATCCTGTATATACTGTATGTGCCCTGCGCTTCATCCTGTATATAATACTGTATGTGCCCTGCCGCTTCATCCTGTATATATACTGTATGTGCCCTGCGGTTCATCCTGTATATACTGTATGTGCCCTGCGGCTTCATCCTGTGTATACTATGTGCCCTGCGGCTTCATCCTGTATAACTGTGTGTGCCCTGCGGCTCATCCTGTATATACTGATGTGTCCTCGGCTTTCCTGTATATACTGTATGTGCCCTGCGGCTTCATCCTGTATATACTGTATGTGCCCTGCGGCTTCTCCTGTATATACTGTATGTGCCCTGCGCTTCATCCTGTATATACTGTATGTGCCCTGCGGCTTCATCCTGATATAACTGTATGTGCCCTGCGGCTTCATCCTGTATATACTGTATGTGCCCTGCGGCTTCTTCCTGTATATACTGTATGTGCCCTGCGGCTTCTTCCTGTATATACTGTATGTGCCCTGCGGCTTCATCCTGTATATACTGTATGTGCCCTGCGGCTTCATCCTGTATATACTGTATGTGCCCTGCGGCTTCTTCCTGTATATACTGTATGTGCCCTGCGGCTTCTTCCTGTATATACTGTAGTGCCCTGCGGCTTCATCCGTATATACTGTATGTGCCCTGCGGCTTCATCCTGTATATACTGTAATGTGCCCTGCGGCTTCATCCTGTATATACCCTGCGGCTTCATCCTGTATATACTGTATGTGTCCTGCGGCTTCATCCTGTATATACTGTATGTGCCCTGCGGCTTCATCCTGTATATACTGTATGTGCCCTGCGGCTTCATCTTGTATATACCCTGCGGCTTCATCCTGTATATACTGTATGTGCCCTGCGGCTTCATCCTGTATGTGCCCTGCGGCTTCATCCTGTATATACTGTATGTGCCCTGCGGCTTCATCCTGTATATACTGTATGTGCCCTGCGGCTTCATCCTGTATATACTGTATGTGCCCTGCGGCTTCATCCTGTATATACTGTATGTGCCCTGCGGCTTCATCCTGTATATATACTGTATGTGCCCTGCGGCTTCATCCTGTATATACTGTATGTGCCCTGCGGCTTCATCCTGTATATACCCTGCGGCTTCATCCTGTATATATACTGTTTATTCTGACTTGGAGGTGACAGCCCTGTGATTGGCCTTCCAGAGGAGCTTGTGATGTTCAGTCGACATGGCGAATACTGCTGCTGACCTCATCATGTGATAAATGGAGCGAGCGGCGATCTGTTCCGGCCGTGTCCTGATTTTTTGACCCTCCTTTTGTATTAGGGCCACGGCGACGCTGCGCAGTCAATCACGGCTCCACATCAGTTTTATAGAATTCCTAATTGTCTCTATTGACATGTTTGACAGAATGTGATTTAAGGGCTCATTCATTTGCCGCTGATTTACGGCCTGGTGATATTTTATTGACTTCACATTAAGTCCAGACCTATTTGCTTCAGATTCGCTGCCTCTCAGAGCGAAGCCTTGGCTGGGATTTGTGGGCCGTCACTGCCCGGACTTCGACGTTCTGCAGCTCTTCAGTCAGGAAAAGTCATGGCCGTGACCGGGCCCTAGAGGACTCGGGCCCCATATACTGCAGGATGAGAATTGCAGAATAGGTTCCATGAGGCCATAGACCCTAGAGAGAAGATTCCTGATGGGACGATACCCAGGAGGCTGCCCAAACCTTCCTCATGGCCGCCAGCCGGATACATAAAGATGTGGGAGCATCAGGTGCCGATGTACCTGGCCGTGAGCCGCTGGTGCCCTCCTTAACTCAACTGTATCTCTGTCCTCTGGACAACGATAGGGTCATCCTGTGGTATTTGGTTCTGCACTAAGATATTACTGGCCCTGCCTACTTCTGCTGGCCCTGCCTTCTGTCAGTTTGGCCCCACCTACCAGGGCCACTTTTACTCCTTTCCAACCGCCCAACGTAAATTTACTTTGGGCGTTTCAGAAAGCCGCTGAGTGGCTGTTTTAAACAGCAGACACCCGTGACTAAAGTGTGCGATTGGCGATAATGTCAATCACATAAATTTAACCGCTCAGATGCCATTTTAAAGAGTGACCACTTAAAGATCGCACTACGGCCCCCCTCACCCGGCGAGGATCGGGGGAGCCGGATACAGTGTGTGGCAGCCCCTGTGCCTGGAGTGGTACAGGCCTGCCGCACATTAGTTCCTATGGAACCATGATAAATTGGAGCCTATAATGATTGCTTGTTATAGTTCTCTAGGGAAACTAATAAAATGCATTTAAAAAAAGAAGTTTTTAAAAGTTTTGAAGTTTCTAAAAAAAAAATATAAAAATTGAATCACCTCCCTTTCCCTAAAATAAAAATACATACATAATTTAAAAAATTTACATCATGGACATCGCTGCATGTGAAAGTATTTAAATAAAAATATTTATTCCATATGGCGAAATTGAAAAAGAAAAATCTACATGGCTGATTCACCGTTTTTTGGTCGTTTCAAAAAGTCGAACATACCCCAGAATTGTATCAATAAAAAGTATAGGTCGCCCCACAAAAAATAGAGCCCCCACACAGCTCCGTACACATAAAAATAAAAAGTTATGGGGTCAGAATATGGCAAGTAGGCTTTAGCGAATCGAGCTTTGGATCATAGATCCGAAGTTGATTCATTCAAGTACTTAGGGGGTCATTTACTATACTGAAATACGCCTGATACGCCGCTATCTGTGACTTCACCCCGCTCACGTCAGGTCTAAAATTGTGGGGGAGGGACCGGCGGGCCTGTCTCATTCATCCAGTTCTGCGCCTGTTTTAGGAGTGGAAAATGGTCTAAATGTAAGAAAGCGAGGAATCTGGTACATTTAGAACTGGAGCAGGATGCGCCAAAGTTATAGAGGGCGGCGCCTGTACATAACTCCGGCGGATCCACCAGCGCAGGGGCTTTATTAAGATCGCTGGTCTTAATAAATGTGCCCCTTAGATTTAAATGTTGTTTCCGTACAGACTTCGGCGACTTCCTACTGTATTCATATCAGCGCGTTTAAAAACATTTTAAAATCAGAATCCGAAGTACCAGCCAGTACCAAAGCCATAGCGTAGTAACTCACTGAAGTTGTGCTACTTCGGGCGAGACGAATTTTGGCTCCAAGGAGCCAGTACGTTTTAATGCTGTACGGAAACAGCATTAACACCAAGGTTTTTGAACAAACCAACTTTGATCTATGATCCGAAGCTCAATTTGCTCCAGCCCAATGGCAGTGCAAAGGAAAAATGAGTTTTTAATTGTTTTTTCAGTATTAAAATGCAAAAAAAAAACTATACTTACAGTGAGGTTCATAAATATTGGGACATGGACACAATTCTAACATTTCTGGCTTTACCTGCAGACTGTCGGCCTTACCCGCAGACTGTCGGCCTTACCCGCAGACTGTCGGCCTTACCCGCAGACTGTCGGCCTTACCCGCAGACTGTCAGCTGTAATTTGAGGAAATTTACATCCACATCAGGTGAACGGTGCAGGAATTACAGCAGTTTGCGTCTGTGCCTCCCACTTGTCAAGGGACCAAAAGTAATGGGACAGAATAATAATCATAAATCAAACTTTCACTTTTTAATACTTGGTTGCAAATCCTTTGCAGTCAGTTACAGCCTGAAGTCTGGAACGCATAGACATCCCCAGACGCTGGTTTCATCCCTGGTGATGCTCTGCCCGGCCTCTACTGCAACTGTCTTCAGCTCCTGCTTGTTCTTGGGGCATTTTCCCTTCAGTTTTGTCTTCAGCAAGTGAAATGCTCAATCGGATTCAGGTCCGGGGATTGACTCGGCCATTGCAGAACCTTCCACTTCTTCCCTTAAACAATTTGGTTGCTTTTGCAGTATGCTTTGGGTCATTGTCCATCTGCACTGTGAAGCGCCGTCCAGTGAGTTCTGAAGCATTGGGCTGAATATGAGCAGATAATATTGCCCGAAACCCTTCAGAATTCATCCTGCTGCTTTTGTCAGCAGTCACATCATCAATAACTACAAGAGAAGCCGTTCCATTGGCCGCCATACATGCCCACGCCATGACACTGCCACCACCAGGCTTCACTGATGAGGTGGTATGCTTAGGATCATGAGCAGCTCCTTTCCTTCTCCATACTCTTCTCTTCCCATCACTCTGGTACAAGTTGATCTTGGTCTCATCTGTCCATAGGATGTTGTTCCAGAAATGTGAAGGCTTTTTTAGATGTCGTTTGGCAAACTCTAATCTGGCCTTCCTGTTTTTGAGGCTGACCAATGGTTTCCATCTTGTGGTGAACCCTCTGTATTCACTCTGGTGAAGTCTTCTCCTGATTGCTGACTCTGACACACATACACCTACCTCCTGGAGAGTTTTCGTGATCTGACCAACTGTTGTGAAGGGTGTTTTCTTCACCAGGAAAAGAATTCTTCGCTCATCCACCACAGTTGTTTTCCGTGGTCTTCCGGGTCTTGTGGTGTTGCTGAGCTCACTGGTGCGTTCCTTCTTTATAAGAATGTTCCAAACAGTTGTTTTGGCTGCGCCTGATGTTTTTGCTATCTCTCTGATGGGTTTGTGGTGTTTTTCAGCCTAATGATGGCTTCACTGATAGTGACCGCTCTTTGGATCTCATCTTCAGAGTTGACAGCAACAGATTCCAAATGCGGATAGCAGACTGGAAATGACCTCTGGACCTTCTATCTGCTCATTGTAATTGGGATAATGAGGGAATAACACACACCGGCCATGGGACAGCCGAGAAGACAATTGTCCCATTACTTCTGGTCCCTTAACAAGTGGGAGGCACAGATGCAAACTGCTGTAATTCCTGCACCGTTCACCTGATTTGGATGTAAATCCCTCACATTACAGCTGACAGTCTGCAGGTACAGCTGACAGTCTGCAGGTACAGCTGACAGTCTGCGGGTAAAGCTGACAGTCTGCGGGTAAAGCTGACAGTCTGCGGGTAAAGCTGACAGTCTGCAGGTAAAGCACATCTTGTCCGTTTCATCTCACATCCATTGTGGTGGTGTATAGAGCCAAAAATGTTACATTGTGTCCATGTCCCAATATTTATGGACCTGACTGCAATCCTACTGACCCGGAAAATAAAAGTAACAGGAAAACGATGTAAAAACAAAAAAAACCTCCATAAAACTGTGGCAGAATTGTGTTTTGTTTTTTCTTATACAGCTATGTGAGTGGAATTTTTTTTAAAAGTTATGGCTTTGGGTGAGCTAGGAGAACAAAAAAAATCACCTGGTCTTGAAAGTGTTAAGTCCCTAGTCTAGAGGCCCACAGGAGATGTCCGTGAGGTAGCACGCCGCCAGCGAGTTTTGGACTCCCCTGTCACAAATTGGAGATTTGGAGACCAGCACCAGGACAGGGGCTCCAATGTAACTTTTGCTTCGGGGCCCAACTCCTCTTCAGACTTTCTTGCATTTGTACGGAACGTCCCTGAGCTGCACGCCCCACAATTATGAAAAACCGCTGCATATTTGTCCCATGTGGTTCTTAAAACAGGGGCAGACATACTGTATGCACAAGGGGCCCAGTAGGTAAGGGGGCCCACTGACACCCCAGTAGCATCTTCCTTCTGTTTATGAGATTACATGTGAGGGACTGACTTACTGGAACATTTACTATAGTGTCTGCGCCTGGTTTTAGGCATAAGACTGCTTTTTTAGAGAATCTAATCTCGTTAGTCGCATTTACTACTGAAATTGCGCTTGTTTTGGAGGCTTTTGCTCCTTGTTTGCCTATTTAGATGGTTTAAACTAATTCAGAAGTTTTCTAACTTTCTTCGCCTGAATTTGTCACAAAAACAGTTTCATTTCTCCACCCCAGGGCTGGCGTACTTTTCTTTGCATGAAGTGAAGTGCAACTTTTATTTTTTTTGCATTAAAAGTTGCACATTTTCATGTGCATACTAATTAGACCAGTCTTGGTAAATATGAACCTGTTGTACTGATAAACAACCACCAGAGGTCAGACTAACAGCAATACACCGAGTCGAATTCATCAACAGCGGTGCAACTTTCCATTAATCCTTAGCAAAAGGAAGACTGAGCAATGAAATACGTCTAATGTCTAATTTTATGCCCCGATCAGTTAATGGCTCATAGTAACTATTAGAAATACATCAGAGGGGGCTCTATAATGAGCTTTTGCAGAGGGCCCATCAGTATCATTCACTCTAGGGGCCACAGTACATCTACATGTGAATATTACCTGCCCTACTTCTCAAATCCCTCATTTTATTTAGCAGTATCCCGCTGCCCGTCCAGTGCCTCACACTGTTCTGTCCTCGAGACCCCCGGACCTTACAGTGGAACAGATGTTCGCACTGCAGCAAAATGCTGCAGGATGGTTAATGATGGGTCCCCTGCGGAGATAGTGATAAGGCGGGTCCCCGGAGAAATAGGACACTGGCTGGCCTGCCTCTGTGACTAGAGGTCATCTCAGCCACCCGATGCATCTACAGGGTGGGCCATTTATATAGATACACCTTAATAAAATGGGAATGGTTGGTGATATTAACTTCCTGTTTGTGGCACATTAGTATATGTGAGGGGGGGGGAAATTTTCAAGATGGGTGGTGACCATGGCGGCCATTTTGAAGTCGGCCATTTTGAATCCAACTTTTGTTTTTTCAATAGGAAGAGGGTCATGTGACACATCAAACTTATTGGTAATTTCACGAGAAAAACAATGGTGCGCTTGGTTTTATCGTAACTTTATTCTTTCATGAGTTATTTACAAGTTTCTGACCACTTATAAAATGTGTTCAATGTGCTGCCCATTGTGTTGGATTGTCAATGCCACCCTCTTCTCCCACTCTTCACACACTGATAGCAACACCGCAGGAGGAACGCTAGCACAGGCTTCCAGTATCTGCAGTATCAGGTGCTGCACATCTCGCATCTTCACAGCATAGACAATTGCCTTCAGATGACCCCAAAGATAAAAGTCTAAGGGGGTCAGATCGGGAGACCTTGGGGGCCATTCAACTGGCCCATGACGACCAATCCACTTTCCAGGAAACTGTTCATCTAGGAATGCTCGGACTAGGCCTGCACAATATATCGCCAAAGCAATCGCAATAAATCGCCATATCGCCAATTAGCCGACCTAAAAATGCTGCAATTGTATTACCATATTTTTCACTTTGGCAGTGCGTCTTATAAAGCGATGGTTGACTTTTTACGTGGTTGACACGGATGTATCGCCGGCCGCTATGCTGCACAGCGCGGCCGGCGATACATCAGTTACAGTGCGGGGAGGGAGGAGCAGCTGGAGGCAAGTCGTTATTGTAATGAACAAATGTTCTTTTATTTATTCTATTTCATTTCTCTGTTCTGTGCAGCGCTAGTAAGAAAATGGCAAGTTTTGTATTTTGTACTTTTGCAGTAATGCAAATATGTTTAATTTGATAAAAGATGTTTTATTTTGAAAAACACTGTGCATTTCAGTTCTTGAGTTGAGCATAACTACATTCCAGCATTACCAGTAATGTGTGTGCTTTTGCCTTGAAAATCCAAGCAAATAGACCTCTAGCACAATTCCCTTAAAATATTGCATATCGTTATCGCAATTTTTAGGGCCCTAATCGCACAAAATTCCCATATCGTGCAGCCCTAGCTTGGACCTGACACCCATAATGTGGTGGTGCACCATCTTGGGAAAATGCCAGCTTCAGTGCATAAAGAGGGAAACGCGTCATCAGTGTGTGAAGTAGGGGAGAAGAGGGTGGCATTGACAATCCAACACAATGGGCAGCACATTGAACACATTTTATAAGTGGTCAGAAACTTGTAAATAACTCATGAAAGAATAAAGTTACACATTGTTTTTCTTGTGAAATTCCCAATAAGTTTGATGTGTCACATGACCCTCTTCCTATTGAAAAAACTAAAGTTGGATTCAAAATGGCCGACTTCAAAATGGCCGCCATGGTCACCACCCATCTTGAAAAGTTTCCCCCATCACAAACAGGAAGTTAATATCACCAACCATTCCTATTTTATTAAGGTGTATCCATATAAATGGCCCACCCTGTATAATAAACCTGGGGAGTTTGTGACGTCGTCGTGTGCATTCGGCCTTACATAGTAGAAAGCCCTCATAAATGACCCCAGTGTAGAAACTACACTACTCAAGTTACTCAAAACTGATTTTACAAACTTTGTTAACCCTTTAGGTGTTCCACCAGAATTAAAGGAAAATGGAGATGAAATTTCTAAATTTTACTTTTTTAGCAGATTTTCCATTTTAATCCATGTTTTTCTTTAACACATCAAGGGTTAACAGCCAAACAAAGCTCAATATTTATTACCCTGATTCTGTGGTTTACAGAAACACCCCACATGTGGTCGTAAACTGCTGTACGGGCACACGGCAGGGTGCAGCAGAAAAGGAACGCCATATGGTTTTTGGAAGGCAGATTTTGCTGGACTGGTTTTTAGATGCCATGTCCCATTTGAAGCCCCCCTGATGCACCCCTACAGTAGAAACTCCCCAAAAGTGACCCCATTTTGGAAACTAGGGGATAAGGTAACAGTTTTATTGGTACTATTTTTGGGTACATATGATTTTTTGATCATTCATTATTACACTTTATGGGGCGAGGCGACCAAAAATCTTTAAATTTTGACACAGTTTTTATTTATTTATTTTTACAGCGTTCACCTGAGGGGTTAGGTCATGTGATATTTTTATAGAGCAGATCATTACGGACGTGGCAATACCTAATATGTATTATTTTTCTTATTTAAGTTTTACAGAATAATAGCAAAAACCCCTTATTTTTAAAAATTTTTTTTTTTTACACTTTATTTCTGTCCCACTCTGAGACTTCAACTTTTGTGGGTTTGATCCCCTCTGCAATGCTTTACAATGCATCTGTATTGTAATGCATTGCCTGTTCGTGTACTACAGTGAGTCATACCCTAACAGGTTGCCTAGGAGACGGGCCTGAGCCTGGACAGGTTGCCTAGGAGACGGGCCTGAGCTGGACAGGTTGCCTAGGAGACGGGCCTGAGGCTGGACAGGTTGCCTAGGAGACGGGCCTCAGGCTGGATCTCCTCAGCACCCATAGAAGACAGGTCCCGATACTGTGCAAGGCATTGGGCAGCCTCTGCACGGCATCGGACTGCCTTGTCATGCATCCAGGGACTGCCGGACCCCTGCAGTGATTGGGGTGCACACTGCTCAGATCACCATGACGTAATAGTACGTCAAAATGCGGGAAGTCACTGACTTCATGATGTAATAGTGCGTCACATGTCGGAAGGGGTTAAAATAGATAGTAATACCTCCAAAAATAGTTATTACTTTACATTCCCCATATGTCTACTTCATGTTTGGATCATTGTGAAAATGACATTTTATATTTTTGGGACGTTAGAGGCTTAGAAGTTTGGAAGCAAATCTTAAAAATTTTTAAGAAGATTTCCAA